>NC_143575.1:210325110-210625110 GCF_048544385.1 Mastigoproctus giganteus
TCAATCATATAAAAAACAAACTTTCAGAAACTTCTCTTCATTCCTATTTACGAAACAAAATTGATTTAGAAATGAAGATGAAAATGATTAAGAGAAGGAAGCAGGACAAAGTTTGTCATCTATTGCAAGGGAATTAGGTCTCTCTGCTTCAATAGTGAATACTATTTTAAAGGATGTATAAAAGAACATGTCAGAGGATCAATGCACTTAAGATTAACAGTGATCACAAAACAGCGTTCAGGTGCTATATCGAAGATGGAACAGCTGTTAATAATATGGATGGAAAATCAGATTCAGCAGTGGTGCCCCTGAGTCTAATGACCATTCAAGCAAAAGCAACAAGTATTTATAAAGATATTAAGGATAAGTACGACGAACCCCAATCCAAGTTTGTAGCAAGAAACGGTTGGTTTAATAGGTTCAAGTATCGCACTGGTTTCCACAATGTATGCGGTGAAGTCACCAGTGCCAGTTATGCAGCTGCAGAAAAATTTTGTGTTGGAAAAAATTATTGGTGAAGGCAGCTATTTGCAACGCAGCAAATTTTTAACGTTGATGAGACTGCTCTGTACAGGCAACTCCCGAATAACAACGATACTTCTAGAACATGGTTTCGCTCTAACACAATTGATGAATTGCAGCAATCCTCGCACAACACAGTACTTCTACAACACGGTTTCGCTCTAGCATGGTTTGAGAATTTCTGGAAATCTCACATAACACGGTATTTTTGAGCATTTGTGCTGGGAAAAACCCTGCTATTGTGTTAGATGCAATTTTCAATGTTTCCATTCCTTTTTTGTGAATCCCTGCTGTTGACTTGCTAGTTGTTATCGCCTTCATAATATTTTTCCAAAGCACATTTCTGGAGGTCACTATAACAATAAAAACAATTTGCAGTTTCCGGTTTATTGGGCTTTTCTGTTAATGTAATCAATTACAATTCAAAAATTGTAGATCTCTTAAAGTACCATTTATAACTGACACAATATAATAGCGTAGCTTAATTTAATTTATTATGATACTCACCTTTTTATAATCTGCATTGATGTTGGAATAAATTGGCTGCTAATTTTAAATTTAAGTTAGCATGAATAAGTTAGGATTTAAAAACAGAATTAAAATGTGTGCAAGGAAGTAGAAGTGCACGTCTTTGTCCTTGGTTGTCAAAGTTGAAATTTGAAACGATTTTAGTTATACGGTTGGAAACAGAAGGCCAATAGCCATAACAAGTGGCTTTCATTTTACACGTCTTCAGTTGGCAAAGGTAGAATGAGAGTAAACGCGTGTATTTAAGAAGACTAAGTTCCTGTGATGCTCCTGGATACACGTGGGAATCTCAGGTGCATGAGATTCCAGACCAGTGCTATGTTATAGGGTAGTTTGGAATTTAATACTTGAAGAGTGGAATGGTGGCGAAACCATTCTATAACTAGGGCTTCATATTGGAAAATTTTAAAACTGGATTTTAATTTGATAATAGGAAATTTGATAATCTTCTTGCATTTGCTATAGTACCAATAGCTGGAATTCTGTGGGTTTTCACATTATGCATTATGGTGAAATGTGTTTCCCCTTCCATGAAATATTCAATCATATAAAAAACAAATAAATTTTCAGAAATTCATTACAGAATTCCGTATCTCACTTGTGCGTATCGTGTTTGTTGCAACTTGTATGTGCACTGTTCTTTGTTATTAACTGCTTATCATTTTTACTGTTTTAAATTTTACAACAACAAAAAAAAAAAAAAAAAATCATTGAACAGAAATATCAATTAGAATGTACGTTACATTACAGTACACATATTACAGTATGTATTAATTAAGTGTAAATTTATTTTTATTTTGCTAACTGGAAAATACTCTTCCAATTTTCAAGTATCATTTAAACCGGGGATCCACTGTATTTCGTTGGGAGATCCCTGGGTTAGGTTCTGTGCTACTGAACTTGTGCTTGTGCGAGACCATAAAAAATAATTGTGACTTCGAAGAGTGCAGTTCATGCCTTAAAGAGAGCAGAAGGTACACAAAATCTAGATGCTGCTTAGCAGCGATGAAGAGGAAGAAAATTAAATGAACGTACATTATCTAACATAAGTATCACAGTTTTTAAGGTAAGACACTTGTTCAGTTATTACTATTATAAAAGTAAAGTTAAAATATTAAGTTATTACTACTATAAAAATTAAGTTTCCAATAGTTATTAAAAAAATGTGTATTTTTGTTAGCTTTTGGAATATAATCCCCTTTTTATACTGGTTCTTAGTCCTGCATAACACGGTTTCACATTACACGAGATTTTGTAGGAACCAACCAACTGTGTTATACAAGGGGTTACCTGCATTGGAAAAAAATGCTGGATCGAACATACATTGCCAAAGATGAAAATACAATGCCACGTTTCAAGGCATCAAAAGACAGGGTCATGCTCTTGCTTGGGGCTAATGCAGCGGAAGATTACAGATTAAAACCACTGCTTGTGTACCATTCTGGAAATCCTCGTGCATTTAAGGGCTTCAATAAAGCTACCCTACCCGTGCATTTCCGGTCGAACCAGAGAGCATGGATAACAATATGTCTCTTTGAGGATTGGTTTAAATGCTGCTTCATTCCCGAGGTTGAAAAATATTGTAAAGACAACAATGCTCCTTTCAAGATTTTGCTTCTATTAGATAATGCTCCTGGACATCCTACGCATCTAGATGATTTCAATTCAAACGTGAGAGTCATATTTCTACTGCCAAACACAACTTCACTCATCCAACCTATGGATCAGGGTGTTATTTGCTCAGGCATTGTCTGCAGTAGACCATGAGAAAAATTTTACATTAAAGAGACTTTTGGAAATCTTAGAATATTTACCACACCATCTTAAACATTAATAAGGCCTGGGCGGAAATTGCTAAAAGTTGTTTAAATGGTGCATGGAAGAAATATTTTCTTCCCGAGGGCACATGGAAGAAAATATTTCTTCCATGCGCCCACGCAATATGCCCACGGCACGAAAAAGGCTTCGAAGGATTTGATAAGATAAATCATATGAAGAGGTTACAGATAAGATTGTAAAGGTTACAGAGCTACTTCAGTTGGAGGTTGATGTCAAAGACGTGGAGGAGTTAATAGAGGAAGAAGAGAAGGAATTATCTAACGAAGAACTTATTGACTTGCAGGCAGCGATAGTGAAAGAAGAAAATGCCGATGAAGCTCAGGGTGAACCAAATGAGGAGCCAAAGGCACTTCATCACCAGAGAGATGGCAATGGCAAGGTTTGAGAAGATGGATCCTGACAGCGAACGATTTTTAAAAGTTAACAGAGGGGTGAATGATATGCTTGCTTGCTACAAAGAAATCTACGATGAAAAGAAAAAAACAACCATCCAGTCATCCATTAATATGTTCTTTCGTAAGTTTGAGTGGCCGACCCCTTCTAAATCTCCACAGTGGCGTACTTATCAGCTGAAGACGTCGATTTGGGCAACAATGCTCAAGAGGTAAAACTTACTGATGTTATGCCTGTCTCCTCTCTTTTTTTGCAATTTTATAATTTTGAAATTTTTTAAAATTTCACGCTTTTGTAATTTTTCCTGCGCATGAGATAAAAAATTGAATAAATACAATAAATAATTCTATTTACATGTTCATCGAACATTTCTTATTTGATTCAATCAATTCAGCGAGCACAGTTGCACAAGAATGGGGGAAATTCTGACATGTAAAAATTCGACTTACACAGCGTCCGCAGAGCGCAACCCTTACGTAAGTCGGGGAGTTCCTGGTGTTACTTTTGTATTTTCATATACATAAAAAATTTAACAAAATTAAATTGAAAAAACAAAAACACATTCGTAATATAATTAATATTTAAAAAGTTTTAATCAGTTGCTGTGCAGAAACAGGATATCAACAGTTTACAGGTTCAGATGTATTCTTCTTTCTTGGATTAGAAATGAACAAATGCAGAAAACCCTTTCACTTGCTGCAGTGTTAGCAGGGATGGAAAGAATTAAATCCCTCCCACTCTGCAACAAAGGGAAGGGATGTAGTTGACAATGATTGGCCACAGCTATATATCCTAAAATGCTACCTGCTAATATCTTCCAGAATGATACTGTATAATTTATGCAGATAGCGTAATCAACCAAAACTACAAATGTCATTCACAAAGGGGGAGTTGTGCCCACCCATAACTCCAATTTCCAGCCTCAATTTCAAACTCTAAATCTTCATTATTTTTTTTATACCCTTCAACTAAGTTGCCCATGCACCATAAAAATTCAAATCGAATCAAATCTTTATATCCACATTAATGGATACAAATTATATCCTTTTTACCTCAAAGGGGTTCACAGACACGAATATACACTTTATAAAAATAATTTGAATAAACAGCAATAAATGAAAATGCAGGTAATTTTGAACAAAAGCCTAAAAAAAAGTTAGCATTCTTTTAAGCTGCAATTTTTAGAAAACTTTTAAAATGGGTTTTTTTTAAGTTTTGTACTGAAATATTTCATTTTTAGTGTAGATTCAATTTTAACTGCTTTATCTACTATACAGGGTGATTCTAAACAAGTGTCACAAAATTTACAGGCATGTTCTACACCCCGAATTTGAGAGAAAAGTCCTAATAAATATGGGTCTGCAAACTTTTTTTGTTTCAGAGATAAATCAAATTTATTTTAGTATGAATGTAGTTTACCGTAATTACACAAGTGATCACAACAGGTGTTCAAAATGGCCTCCATTGCTAAGCATGCAGGTGTTCATATGTTGCATCACTGATTGTTTTACATGTACGAAAATATCTGGCATGTTGCATGCATTTACAATGCATGCTCATAATTCTTCAACACTTTCTACTGGACTAGAATACATTACTGATTTCAAGTGACCTCACATATAAAAATCAAGAGGATTTAAATCAGGTGATCAAGGCAGCCATGCAACTGGTCCACCACAACCTATCCACCTCTCATGAAAGTTACAATTAATATATTCTTGGACCACAAGATTGAAACATGGTGGAGCTCCACCATGCATGAACCACGCGTGCATCCTTCTCTCAAGTGGAACATCATCTGATAAATTTGGAAGAACATTTTCTAACAACTCATGGTACAGAGGTCCTGTCAGCCTATTTGGCAAAACATACGGACCCATGAATGTATCTCCAAGGATGCCTGCCCAAATGTTGACGGAGATTTGATGCTGATGATTTACTTCAATAACTGCATATGGATTCTCTTCGCTCCAAATATGAGTGTTATGGAAATTAATAATTCCAATTCTTGTGAACATTGCCTCAACCCCAGAGGCTCACATCTGGTGAGTATGGGCTTGGCACAACCAGGGTCCTGATCTGGATATCATTATTCTCTTTCTTGGTGATTTCCTCCCCCCCCCCCTCTCTCAGGGTAACTCAGAATTTTTTTTTTTTTTTTTTTTTGGCTGGTGCAGCATAAGCCTCAGGCTTTCTTGCACCATATGGCTAATAATAATAAAATAATAATAATAATCTGTGAAGAACAGAGGAAGTAAGGATTCTCTACATAATTATACAAGCACCATTGACAAAATTGTAGTCTACGTTGATAATCAGGTTCTAACAAATCCTGTACATGTTTCAAATGATATGGATACAGTCCATTTTCATGTACAATTCTCCACACAACGGACTGTGAAACACCTTCAGTTTCTGAAATCCTTTGTGTACTTCGATGATTATCTCCAATTGCATGGAGTATGTGATCTCAACTGTTATTTTGATTTTTAGGAGCATTAGCAACTAAGGCCATATTGCTCTTGGATATGCGGTGGTCATTCCCTGACCTTTCCGCATCCTCCGTATTTGGTGGTGACAGGCTCGAACCCCGGTCTAATCAAGAAGCGTGTGCTACACACTGCTGCTCCTTCCCACCTGGCTGCGGAGGCGCGCATGTGATCTCAACTGCTGCTGTTCAAACACTTCTTAATCTTCCTGTGTCGTATGTTTTTAGAAAATGAACCATGTTCCCTCAAATGCAAATGAAGACTGAAAGTTCGAGTACATGGGATTCCACAAGTAGGAAAGGACTCTTGATAAAGCAGACGAGCTGTACGTGCATTCTCATTAGTACAACAATAACAGAAATGCATATCAGCCATTTCTGCAGAAGTGTATTCATTACCCATTATTTTAACACAAGAAAGGAATCAAAGAACATAGCTCTTTTACACAACTGATAAACTGAAATCATGAATACATACCCTTCTTGTCGTTACGTATGGCAAGATCATCAACAGAGTTAATACAGACAATGAGTTTACTTTGCTATTTCTAATCTGATATAAGAAATATTTTCCTACGACGACATGTATGGATGCTAAAAATTAAAATCAGTTTATCTCGGAAAAAAGAAATTTGCAGACCTATGTTTATTAAGACTTTTCTCTCAAATTCAAGGTGTAGGATATGCCTTTAAATTTTGTGACACTTGTTTAAAATCACCCTGTATAATAAAAAAGCAACATCAAATTAAAAGATAATTCAGAAATAAAAAAAGGATGTCTATTTTTTCCTACTTTGAGTCAGAGAGAGAGAGAGGCTAAAAATAGTTTTAAATCAAGATAAAGTAATAATACCCTTTAAGAGAATGTATACAATTTATAAAGGTTACCAGTACAAAGGAGCAGGCCTCCGTAGCCAAGTGGTGAGGAGCAGGAGTGTGGTTAGCACGCGCTCATAGTAGATCGGGGTTCAAGCCCTTGACTGCTAAATGTGGTCAATCTGCCAACCCGCACTGGACAAATGTGGCAGATTATGGTCCATTTCTCTCAACGTGAATCATTGAGGATTCCATCGTGCAGTGGATTGATAAGGGCTGAAATTTACTTCTTATCAAGGAGTAGTATGGTAATGTTGTGTGTACTTCAATTTATGCAATAAAACTGTGATGAATTACTTAGAAAGAAAAGAGTGAAAACAGTTACTTCATGAGCCAATATAATAATTTTTGATATTGAATTAAATTTTTTACATTCAAAAATTGGAACAGCACCCAACCCACAAACAGCAAAATTACAGAAGACCTGAACTGTAACCCAACCCACATTGCAAGCGATGTCAGAAGAATTAATGAGGCTCGTGGCAGAGAATAAAAATGCATGGAATGCATATAAATTATCAGGCAACACAGAAACCTACGGCAGATATAAGCTAGTCTGTAATCAAGTCACAAAGAAGTAAAGCAGGCAAATGCAGATTACGAAAAATCTTTGGCAAAGGATGCAAAGAAAAACAGCAGAGTTCTTTACTTATGTAAACTCTAGAAGGAAAGGGATGAACCAGATTGGTCCACTTAACATAGATAGTTTGACTACTGATGATCATGCTCAGGTAGCTGATAAACTGAATGAGTATTCTGCATCTACATTCACACATGAGAAGTTATTCAAGGAGGGGAGTGCCAGAGGTTTATCAAACTAACAGGGAGCTAAGTGATTTTGTAATAACTAAGAGCAATGTGGAGGAGAAATTGTTGAAGTTAAACATAAGGAAGGCACCTGGGATGGAGAGGATCTATCCAGTTATATTAAAGGAGGCAGCAAACCCTTAGCCATAATTATGAGAGCTTCCTTGGACTCATGGGAGGTCCCCGCGGACTGGAGGTAGTAGTAGTGGCATGTGATGCAAGAAAGCAAATGTATGAGCTTATGCAGCATCAGCCAACAAAAAAAAAAAAAAAAAAATCCACACCATTCTCTCCAAATGCCTGTCCAGTTCCTCCTTGAATTTATTCAACCTATCAACTTCCAAAACGACAGATGGAAGTTTGTTCCAGCAATTAACCACCCGCTGGCTAAAGGCAAATTTCCGCACATCTATTCTACATCTGTCTTTTCTTAATTTGAATTTATGCCCCCTTAGGTTCATAATCTGAAAAAGTGGAAGGATCCCATCAGAATTCAGCGTGCTAAACCCCTTATATACCTCAATCAGATCACTGCGTAGGTGCCTAGTCTCCAGCCACTGCAATTTGCAGAACTTAAACCTCTCTTGGTAAGAGGATCCCTTCATTCCCCTCACCAATCTTGTTGCCCTTCTCTATACACACTCAAGTAAATCTACATCCTTCCTAAAATAAGGCCTCCAGATCTGTACGCAGTACTCAAGGCGTGGCCTGACCATTGCCTTATACAGAGGGATAATCACCTCCTTTTCCCTGCTAGCAAAATTCCTATATATCATTGACAAAACCCCATGACCTGCCCTGGCAGCCTGTCTGCATTGCTCAGAAAACTTCATATCTGCCTGCACAATTACTCTCATTTCCTTTTCATTTTCTACCACCTTACGTGTAGTACCACACTGTTGGTACGTTTCTCTGGTGTTACTTCTACCCATATGCAGTACTTTGCATTTGTCAAGGTTAAACTTCAGTTGCCACTTCTTAGCCCATCTGCCCAAATTATCTAGATCCTGTTGCAGTAGCACACTGCCATTACTGTCATTAACAACCCTGCCAACCTTTGTATCATCTGCAAACTTCGACATTAAGCCTGATATACCTTCATCAATATCATTGATAAATATACAAAACAACAGTGGACCTAACACCAAACCCTGTGGGACACCACTAATAACATTAGTCCAAGAAGAGCAGCACCCATTGATTACCACCCTCTGTCTTCTCCCACTTAACCATCCTTTTATCCATTGTAGCAACTTACCCTTAACACCATTCTGCTCCAATTTGTACAATAGTCTTCCATGCGCAACAGTGTCAAAAGCTTTCCTGAAATCCAAATATATGATATCAAAATCATTTTTTGCATCCAGTTCCTTTGTAACCAACATCATAATATCCTATCATATTTGTCAGACAAGACTTTCCCTTAACAAACCCATGCTGTGTCTGAATTATTGCTGCAGTCTTGTCTAGATGATCCTGCAATGCATCTTTAACCAGCGACTCCATTATTTTACCCGGAACAAAAGTTAAACTAACTGGTCTGTAATTACTCGTGTCACTCTTCGATCCCCCTTTGTGAATTGGGGATACATTTGCACATCTCCAGTCCATGGGAACCTCCCCTGAGTCCAAGGATGCTCTCATAATTATGGCTAAGGGTTTGCTTAGTTGCTTTGCCGCCTCCTTTAATATAACTGGATAGATCCCATCCACCCCAGGTGCTTTTCTTACGTTTAACTTCAACAATTTCTCTTCCACTTTGCTCTCAGGTGTGTATCACCAATTCACAAAGGGGGTTCAAAAGGTGACACAAATAATTATAGACTTGTTAATTTAACTTGTGTTCCAGGGAATATAATGGAGTCACTGGTTAAAGAAGCATTGCAGGATCATCTAGTTAAAGGGAGGTCTTGTCTGACCAATTTGATTGGATACTATGATGTGGTCACAAAGGAACTGAATTTCAAAAATAATTTTGATATCATATACTTGGATTTCAGGAAAGCATTTGATACTGTTGCACATGGAAGACTGCTGTACAAATTGGAGAGGTATGGCATTAAGAGCAAGTTGCTACAATGAATAAAAGGATGGTTGAGTAGGTGAAGACAAGAGAGTGGTTACCAATGGCCACTGCTCTTCATGAACTAATGTTATCAGTGGGGTCCCCCAGGGTTCGGTGTTGGGCCCATTGTTGTTTTTGGTATTTATCAATGATATTGATGAAGGTATATCAGGGTTAATGTCTAAGTTTGCAGACAATACAAAGGTTGGCAGAGTTGTTAATGACAGTAATGATAGTACGCTACTGCAACAGGATCTGGAAAAGTTGAGTAGATGTGCTGAGAAGTGGCAACTGAAGTTTAACATTGACAAATGTAAAGTACTGCACATGGGTAGCAGTAACCCCAGAGTAACATACCAACTGGGTAGTACTACACTCAGGGTAGTGGAGAATGAAAAGGACCCAGGGTGCAGTGAGATATGAAGTTTTCTGAGCAGTGCAAAAAAGGCTGCAAAAGTAGCTCATGGTGTCTTGTCAATGATATACAGAAATTTTTCTAGAAGGGATAAGGGGACGTTTGTCCCCTTGTATAAGGCAATGATTGGGCCACACCTTGAGTACTGTATACAGGTCTTGAGGTCTCATTTTAGGATAGATGTAGAGCTGTTGGAACGAGTACAGAGATGGCAACGAGGTTGGTGAGTGGAACAAAGGGTTGGTGTTACCAAGAAAGGCTTAAGGGTCTGCAAATTGCAGCTTCTGGAGACTAGGCACCTGCAAGGTGATCTAATTAAGGTGTATAAGGCCTTGAATGGATTAAGCAAGCTGGATGCTAATGGGATTCTTCCTCTTGCTCAGATTACTCACTTGAGGGGGCATAAATTCAAATTGAGGAAAGACAATTGTAGAATGGGTGGCTGATAGTTGGAACAAACTTCCATCTGCCGTAGTGGAGGCCAGCAACTTAAATAAGTTCCCGACCCAGGGCAGAACTCTATATAGCACTCTTGGTAGAAAGGATGGTAAAAGGTAAAGAACTTATTAATATGACATTTGAATAATATAAAGATTGTAATTTTCAAAGAATACACCTAGAGGACGATTGTTCCACAGAACAAAATAAAAGGGATGAATAATGAGGAAGAAAAGTTAACTCATTAAGTCTGAAGTTTGACAGTACAAATGTTCACTAGCTGCCAACTATAATCCAACAGATTTCAGAGAGAAAAAAAAAAGTGGATGAAGGAGGATTACTGATATCTACACAAGTAATAGAAAATGGATTTTTATTGCAGAAACTTCAAGGAGGTAGATCTGCTTTTGGTCTGAATGACTGAACTGATTCTTTGTGGAAATCATTCAACCTATTCACAATAACAGCTAGCTGGAATTTGGAATCATTCCTCTTTAAATGCATATGTCATTGTAGCTATGAAAGTAGGTTGTACTGGCTTACCTCTGATTTGGTGGGGCAGCTGAAATTTTGGTCTTCAGTTCAGCCACATTCTTTGGTAACAGCAGTCAACACAGTTTGGTGTCTGTTCCACTGGTGTGAAGTCTGGGGACTGTAGAGATCAATGAATGGAACCTGAACAACAAATTCATATTCCTTGGAGCTGCTGAGCCAAGCATGCTATCACTTGTCAAGGATAATGAGGTCGAGTGCCAAGATTGTTGGGAGAACAATCATCCACTGGGGTCATCAATATTGATCAGTGGTATCAGAAAATTGCCAAGCATACTGAGATAAAGAACCCCATTGATCATATTTTCATGAAAAAAAAAAAAGTTTGTAAATTTCTCTGCACTCATACCACAGAACACATTGACTATTGGGCTGTCACAAACATGTTCATGTAAGTATTTGTCCGTTCACCTGATTTTTCTGTGCTGCAAATACAAATGTCATGCATGTTGACATAGCCACTAACACAAAATGTGGATTCATAACTAGCACGATACACTCGTGTGGGTTATTTTCGTCATCATGCCTTTTCTGCATTTCCACAAAGAAACTGGTACACTTCACTTTGTCTTCATTTGTGATTGCTTACACCACTTGATTTAGCAGTAAAGCTTCAGCTGCAAACATTTCTGTAGCACTTTCCAAACGGTTGTGGCAGACCTGGTTCATGATTTACATATGTTGAGTTTTTCAGGTTTCTGAAGAATGGACATCACTTCCTTCACTGTTTCATCACTCACACAATATTCTGTATTCACAAAATTTCTGTCTACACAGAATTTCTGCTGGGAGGATTCTTTATAAAATGAGTGAGTCTCTGAACTATTGTTGCCAAATTTGTTTTCTCAAACTGATGGCACTTTTTCTGTGCTGGTGTAATCCATTTTTTGGATGCTACTCAGTACCACTGGTGGGGGACACACAGACAAAAACAAGTGACTTTGAAAAAAAAAAAAAAAAAAAACTTTCACTATGGTGGCTATCTTTCGGTACTAACATATACCCATTCATTTTATCTACAAATATTGCTATCATCAGTATACAAAGTTAAGCTACTTTGTAATAACCTTTATTTAATATAGTTAGGAAAGGCCGTTACGTGGTTGTTTTCCGTGAAGATTAATTACTATATTTAATAACCACATGTAAAATTCCTTAATTCCTCATCTATAAATTAGCTGTTGGCAGCACCTCTTGCCAGGATGCATATCAGGTTCTGGTAGCATTGGCAAGCAGGAGTCTGTCAGCAAATAAGAATTTAATCTTTACATACGGATAAATAAATGAAATATATACTGATAAAAATAAAAGTATTTTTACCTGTATGTATTTACTTATTTACTTATTTTTAATATCTGTTTTCTATTGTAACCAAAATGTAAATTCAATCTTAATACTTTGGACTTAAAATTCACAATTAATAATTATTGTAATATAATTCTAATTGTAACCCTTTCTATTTTTCTACCCCTAACAGCATAGTCTGATGCCTGAAATATCACCTTAAATGTATAGTGGTTTGGGCTATAAGCTTAATAAACCACAGTAAACGTCAGCTGTAATGATCATATTTCCAAATTGAATTTTGATTCTAATAAACGCCGATTCTAATAAGTGAAAATCAATGAATATTATCCACAGGCTATGAAAATAAAGATACCAAGCACAAGTTTACACTTTATTACCAAAAGTTTATTACCAATTTGATGATGCATGAAAATCAGAAGAATATTATCCACAGGTTAGAAAAATAAAAATAAATTTATACTTACATACAAAGCTTAATTAATATACATATTAATTAAACATGACACTTTGTAATATGATTATAATTTTAAATAGTCACTTATTTTAGATTGCTTTAAATTATCATTACAAAGTCCATTTATAGATTTTTCAACATTGTATAATAGTCTATATTCATGATCACTTGCATCAGTTTCTTCCAATGCTCTCCTCAGGACAGCTCTAGCTTCAAGAGTTTGCCGTTTTGTAACTAGAATTCGTTCGGTTCATCTTCGTCCTCCTTCGCGAAATTAACAGTAACAGACTGGGCAATTTCTTCTTCTGTTAAAGCTGTAGTAACTGTCCATTTATAACAGATTGTACAAACAAAAGGGCCCAATAAACTGAAAACTGCAAATTGTTTTTATTATGGTTATGACCTCCAGAAATGTGCTTTAGAAAAATATGAGGCATCAAAATTGATTCTTATAACTGAAGGTGTGATTCTCTGAAGTGGATGATTCTAATAACCAGTGATCACTATAACCAGCACTTACTGTACATTATTAATTTCAAGTGGTATAAGAGTGGTTATTAAATATAGTAATTAACCTTTCATTTTATTTATAAAAATACCATACATTCAGAAATATGGTACAATAGACTTATTTTTACTTTTGCATTAATACAGTTTTATTTTTAATGTTTATCTTTTTTTTTCTGCATTTAATACAAAAAATTCAACTTTAGTGCAACTAAAAGTATGTGGGTGTCACAGGAACTAAAAAAAAGTAAGGATTCAAAAAAAGCAGAAAAATATAAAGGATGTGAGACTAAAGTCCTTTGCCACATCTTTTAAAACATTTTTTTTTTGTTCAAAACAAGAAAAACAGTAAAAGGTGCAATGATGAATTCTGTTGTATCCTCTAAAATATTTTCCCCTCCTAAACAAATGCTTCCAACTCTGTATTACAATACAAGCTACACAGCACCATTCACAATTTTCCAATAAAGTTTTTCTTTCATTATACACTAGTACATTTTAAGCATAGATGGATTTTTAACATTCCATTACTTGTACCCCCCACACGCAAAGAAATTTTTTCATGTGGTGTCTGTGAGATACCATGCTTTATTTTAATAAAAAAATAAAAATAAAAAAACAATTTTACCTTTTATACTGAAATGAAAACAGTGCTCTATTGACTTGGTGAACTCAAGTAAAAAATAATGAAGAAAAACAAATGAGAGAAACTGATAATAATAACAATGCCATATTTCTTTAAAATTTAAGATCATTCATTCCCTGAATTAAAACTCAGATCTTGCATGGCATCTGGCAGATATCATGCAAGCATCTGACTATTGGCTGTGAATGACTGTTTTTGTCAGCTGTTCACATTTAGCTGGTGAAATCAAAGCTTTATGGCAAATTGAACATTTCTTACCTCTCCCACTCCTATGTGGGAATAGGAAACTCCCATTCCAGTTGCCTATAAGAAGAAGTGTTTTCTTTTGGCATCTGATAATTGCCAAACAAAAAATTAATTTCCCCTAATTCATAGTATATTGTCTATCATATGCCACATTAGCAGTGGAAGGCTGAAATATGTTGTACCAAATTTTTCATTGAAATGAGACTTACAAAGCACAAATAATAAAAGAAA
Source organism: Mastigoproctus giganteus (assembly GCF_048544385.1). Lineage (NCBI taxonomy): Eukaryota > Metazoa > Arthropoda > Arachnida > Uropygi > Thelyphonidae > Mastigoproctus > Mastigoproctus giganteus. The sequence goes on from NC_143575.1 coordinate 210,339,426, forward strand.
TCAGCTGGAGACCCAGAAATATTTTAATTATAGTGATAACGGACTTTTATAACATCTCTCAACAAAACCATTCTGGGTCAATTTGTTATATGCAATGTCTAGTTGCATTCCTTACTACTGGCATCCCTCGCAGTGACAGATAAATTTCTGTATAGATGGAGTAGGGAAGGAAAAAAAAAAAAAAAATCGATATTCTGAACTTGGTTTGAGTAGGCATATTGAGGTTTGTTCAAGCAGACAAATCGTAAGTAAAAAAAAAAAAAAAAAAAATTCAGAAAATACAATACAAAATATTTCACATTTTGAAAAAGTGAATACTGGTATTTTGATAAACCATCCTAATCCTTCCACTGAAATTCCATGAGTTTATTAGTATTAGCATATCGGCAAGCTTACATAGCATCAGAAAAATTAATAAATATATAAAAAAACCTACTCAGATCATCCATCATCCCCTCTAATAATGTTTAATCCCTTCTTAAATTATTGAAAATATCCACTTCCACAACAAATACAACATAGAAATCTGTTCCAACAACCAATAATTCCAGCTTTCCGAAATTTTTTACATCTATCCTACAACCCCACCTTTCTCAATTTAAATTTGTCCCCACATGTCTGTTATTCAAAAAGGAGCAAAAGTGCCATCAGCAATTAGTTTACCCAATCCATTTAAAGCCTTAAACAATTCAATAAGGTCTTTGCATAGGTGCCTAGTTTCTACACGTTGCAATTCACAGGAATGAAAGTTTTCCTGGTAATCCTATCCTTTCGTGTTCCTGACTAATCATGTTCTCTCTACAGCCATTCAAACAGATCCACACCCAACCTAAAATGAGGTTTCCAAAACTGCAGAAACTCAAGATGAGACATGACCATTGTATGCAATACAGCATGAGAATCATTCCCCTGTCTCCACTGGCGAAGTTCCCATATATCACTGACACCCACGAGCTATTCTAGCAGCCAGTCCGTACTGCTCAGAGAACTTCATGTCAGACTTATAACCCTTATATTTTTCTTTCTCCATTACCTTCAGTGTGGTAGTATCCAATCGGTATTATTCTGGGGTTAGCCCAGCGGTTCCAAAACTGTGCACCAAGACACCCCAGGGTACCACAACAAACTCACAGGTGTTGCCTCGAGATATGTTGAAGTTGAGGGAAACATAGCAGTACTTGACATCTGTTGGACACCACGCAAATTACTAGCTCGAAGTAGTTCACAGTTTCACATTACTTATTAAGTTGTTTGGACCGAACTACTTAATAAATGGAACTGTTAGGTATTTCTTTTGGCCTAGGGATGCCATGGAAAAAATTAATGAAACATTAAGGGTGCCACTTGTCAGCACATCTGCTTAGTTGAACTACATTTTATTGCAGTAGCATACTCTGACTGCAGTCATGAACAATTCTTCCAACTTGAGTATCATCAACAAACTTAAAAATTAAACTTAACATGCCTTCTTTAATATCATTAATAAATACTGAAAACAGTAAGGAGCATAGCACTGAACCCTGAGTTACTTAGCTAACAGAATTAGTCCATGAAAAGCAGTAGCCTCTCCTCTCTCTCTCTCTCTCAGTAGTCTTTCATGTAGAACAGTATGAAAAGCATTACTGAAATTTATGTATATGATGTTGAAATTATGTTTTGCATTCGGTTCATTTATGAAAACATCAGTCGCTAATCTGATTAGTCAGACAAGATCTCCAGTTAACAAATCTATGGTGCGATTGTTGTACAACTACAATCCAGTCATTACATTAGTCTTTTAACCAGTGACTCAATTATTTAACCTGGAACAAAAGTCTAGTTTATTGGTCTCCAATTACTCACTCTACCTTTTGATTCTCCAATTTATAAACAGGAGAGAAATTTGCACATCTTCAATTTGTAGGGACATCCTATGTGAATTCAAAGGATGCTCACATAATTATGGTTAAAGGTTTATTTACCACTTTTGCAGCTTCTGTTAATATAACTGGATGGATTCCATCATCCCAAGTGCCTTTACATTTAGTTTGAGCAATTTCTTTTCCATTTTCCTCTCAATTATCAAAAATTCATTTAGCTCCCAGTCAGCATTTCATATATCTCTCTGGTATCCCCATCTCTAAAAATTCACATGTGAATGCATATGCAAAATATTTACATAGTTTGTCAGCAACCTGAACAGGATCATCAACGGTTATGCCATTCATATCTACTGGACCAATTTGGTTCATACCTTTCCTTCTAGTATTAACATAACCAAAGAATTCTTTGCTACTTTTCTTTATGCTCTTAGCCAAAGACTTCATGTAACCTGCTTTACCTTGCCAAACCCCCTTAGTTACTTGATTACAAATTACTTTCTATTTACTGTAGGTTTCCGTGTCCCATGATAATTTATAATCATCCCATACATTTTTCTTCTTTGCCAATAGTCTCACCAATTCATCTACATACATTTAGGTTTAAATCTTGCGAAATATCTCTTAGGTGGTATAAAATGCTTAGTTGCTTCCATAATAAAAATAATCACTTCTCTGAACACTTTTCATATATAATAATCACTTCCTGTTTATAATTTGTAGTTGTTAACATCATCAGTTTATGCTACCGAAAAGAATTTTTAAAAACCATGTCAGACCAACTATAGTCACCTTTATGAAGTCCCTTTCCTTTACCCTTGACTACTGTCAAGTAGTCAAGGGTAAAGGAAAAAGGATTTCCTTTACCCTTGACTACTGTCAAGGGTAAAGGAAAGCCTCAGCATCTCGATCCCTGGTCGAGATGCTGAGGCTTTTGCAATTACTAATGACCTTGCACAGATTGTTCATTTACCTACAAGAATACCAGACAATCCTAATCATACAGCCAACATGCTTGATCTTTTTCTCACAAACAACCCTTCTAAGTACACAGTCGAAGTGAGTGGTCCTTTAGGCATGTCAGATCACAACTTGGTGATTGTCTCTTCTTCAATGGAGCCTCTGACTCATGGCTATTCCCAACCTCATGTTGTTTGGCATTACATATTCTTGATGACAATGCAAGTCATGAGTTATCTTGTTTAATTGAACCTCAAGACTGTGATATACCAGAGAAAAATCTATTCCTCAGAAGACTAAAAGGTATATGTATATAATGTTAAACATGCCAGCATTTTTTTTTTTTTTTTTTACTTTCATGTGTTCTGAAAGATCAGTAAGCTGTTTAAGACTTTACTTCACTTTAAAAAAATTGTTTTTAAAAAAACTTGAATTTTAAAATGCTTAAATGTGCATTTTTATATTTTGATGAACTCACATGAAATATACAGGTGCATAAAAATAGTATGTATTGTGGGAAGGCACATTTCTTCCAAGGTACTCTTCCTTTTGAATTCTAGTGCATACACACTACAAGTGTGTATGCACTAGAATTCTTTGCACTAGAAGTGTATGCACTTTGAATTCTAGTGCATGCACACATGGAGGTGTGGCGGCCACACCACATGGAGGAACACCGCCGCTCTGTGTTAACAGGCAGTACTAGGTGGTAGATGACTCTCATCAACCGGTGAAATACCACCACTTTGCTTATTGGAGGCTTGAAGTGGTGGAACCCATGTTTAGTCTCTAGAGCTAAGTTCCGGTCAACCCTTCCTTATCTCTTCCATCATGCAGTATGATTGATGACTTTTGAGGTTATGATGAATGTTGTGGCGAGATCCAATATTCCTTACATTTCGAGGGTACAGCTCTAAAACGGTGTTCGCAGGCCGGCCACTAGTTAGTACACTGGATCAAACCTATTGGTAACTCTCTAGGAGGCTTCTAGATCAGCTAGTGTATAATCTTGCTACCTCTACTCTGCCAGATAGTGACTGGAGGGAGTCCGAGTAGTGTGTATGCGGGGAGCATTGTCGAGGCCACGTTATGTCAAGGATCTGGGTATATTCTTACCACATGTACGCCATATCCAAAAATTTCATTACGTCATACAGCATGTCCCACCCACTTTTTCTTACTATTAAATACACCATAAATTGTCAAAATAATAGAGCAAGCTTATCTGCGAAAAGATCTAAATCTCCCAAGCACTTCCTAATTCATTTCACAAATATACGTGGTCTCAATTCTAATCTCAACGATGTCCATTTCCACTTGCAGTCTGCCAAACCCCATGTACTTTTTCTGACAGAATCTCAGTTATCGGTTGATTCAACTACTGCTCATCTCATATGCCGAAATTATTCGCTGTATGATTCCTTTCGCCTCAAAGGTGGTACTTGTGCATATGTCCGTTCTGATATTCCCTGTCAGAGACTTAGCAATTTGGAATCTCCTCTCTTTAATCTTCTCTGGCTTAAAATCTCTCTACCTCGTTGTGTCAAATTCATCTGTTGTCTCTACCGTTCTCCCAACTCCACTAATCACTTGGAGCTCTTTGACTTCCTCTCTTTGCAACTTGACTTTCTTCAGTCCAACTTTCCTAACAGTGAGGTAATTTTCCTTGGTGATTTTAATGTTCATAACTCCAGTTGGATTCCGTTTTCTAGTCACACCGACCCAGCAGGTCGAGATGCTGAGTTTTGCAATTACTAATGACCTAGAACAGATTGTTCATTTATCTACAAGAATACCGGACAATCCTAATCATACAGCCAATATGCTTGACCTTTTTCTCACAACCAACCCTTCTAAGTACATGGTTGAAGTGAGAGGTCCTTTAGGCACTTCAGATCACAACTTGGTGATTGTCTCTTCTCCAATGGAACTTTTATCTCATGGCTATTCCCAACCTCGTGTTGTTTGGCATAACAAGAATGCAAAATGGGATGACCTGCGAGACTTCTTTTCTTCTTTTTCTTGGTCGGATTACTGTTTCAAAACTTCTGATGTCAATGTTTGCTCAGATCGTGTCAGTGAAATTATTCTTGCAGGAATGGAATCCTTTATCCCACACTCCACTTTAAAATCTCGTCCTTTATCTAAACCTTGGTTTTCCAATAAACGTGCTAAGGCTGTTCAAGAGAAGAATGTTGCATATCGTAATTAGCTTGTTTCTAATTCTTCAGTTTCATTTTCTGCCTACACCAAAGCTCGCAACAATTGTAAAGCAGTTATTAATCAGTCCAAACTAGAGTTTGAACAGGCTAAGAGTAGAAAACTTGATTCTTGCTGTAATGGTAGCCGAGCATTCTGGTCTCTTGCCAAAGCTATTGGCCACAACTTTTGTCCATCTCTGCTCCCACCTCTGTCCAAACCAGATGGTTCTGTTGTCACTTTAGCCAAGGATAAAGCTGACCTGCTAGCATCCCATTTTTCTTCCAGCTCATGTATTAACGATCTTGGTAAAACACCTCCCACCATTCCCAACACACTCCATTCAATGCCTCCTGTGGTTTTCCGTCAAAAGGATATCAGAAGGATTTTGATGAATCTTGATGCTAAGAAAGCTCCAGGTCCCGATGGTATTTCTCCAATTGTTCTCAAAACCTGTGCTCCTTAACTTACTCCTATTCTTTGCCGCCTTTTTTCACTTTCTTATTCCAAAGGTGTTTTTCCTTCTGCTTGGAAATTTGCTCATATCCAGCCAGTTACTAAAAAGGGTGACAAATCCCTCCCATTCAATTATCGTCCCATTGCAATTACTTCTACTCTTTCTAAAGTAATGGAGAAATCAATTAACCGCCAACTCTTATTAAACTACCTAGAAACCTTCCGTCTGATCAATGATCGCCAGTATGGATTCCGTCAATGTCGATCCACTGGTGATATTCTGGCTTATGTTACCCATTTATGGACTAATTCAATGGAAAGGTTCAGTGTAACACAAGTAGTTGCTCTTGACATCTCAAAGGCTTTGATCGTGTTTGGCATAAAGGTCTTCTAAACAAGGTTCCATCTCATGGTTTGCCAACTGTTTTTAGTAATTGGTTATCCAGTTTTCTCTCTGATTGCTCACTGAGGGTGATGGTAGATGGCCCTCTGTCTTCTAACTTCTCCACTAATTCCAGTGTTCCCCAAGGTTCACTTCTTTCCCCCACTCTTTTCCTCTTGTATATTAATGACCTTCTTCCATTGACCGGAAATCCTATCCATAGTTTTGCCGATGATAGCGCATTACATTCCACTTTCCATTTTGAGAAACCTTGTTCTGCTCAATCAGCTTCAACTACCAATTCCTTAAATGCCTATCTTCAGGTAATTCTCCAGTGGGGCAAAGACAACTTAGTTGATTTCAACCCTTCTAAAACTTAGTCTTGTCTTATATCTCGCAAAAAGGATTCTTCTGCTCCTATGCTTTTCTTTAGTGGCACTCCGATTTCTAGGCAAAATGATATATCTCTTATGGGGATTACCCTGACTTCTAATCTCTCTTGGCACAAGCACATTACGAATACTGCTTCCTCTGCATCTAAAAAACTTGGTTTTCTCTTTTGCTCTCGGCGTTACTTTTCTTCCAAACAGCTGCTCACTCTGTATAAATCGCAAATCCGCCTTGCCATGGAATATTGTTCCCACATCTGGGGTGGTGCCCCCAAAACCTCTCTCAGGCTTCTTGATTCCATTCAGAAGAGGGCAGTTCGGTTAATTAATGATTCATCTCTAACAGAGTCTCTCCACTCGCTTTCTCATAGACGTACAGTTTCTGCTGCATGTCTCTTCTACAGATACTTCCATGGGCACTGTTCTTCTGAATTGGCTTCTATAATTCCCGCTCTCTTTCAAAACAGTCCGAACACGTGCCGCCACCAGCCAACCACCATTTACTGTCCAACTTCAAACCCACAGAACCGACTTTTCATCTTCCTCATTTATTCATTCAACTGCCGTTTTCTGGAACAACCTTCCTTCATACGTATTTCCTGAAAATTCCAATCTACAGAAGTTCAAGTCCAATGTCAACAAATATCTTCTTTCGTCTTCTCAACCTCCAACCCAAGCACGGTACTAAGTACTATAGGTTCTAATACCTCTCTTGTTTGGGGTTCACGAGAAAAAAAAAAAAAAAACTACAGCATTTTTCTGTCTGTGAATTTCTGTTTAGACTTTCTATTAGATATCAATTGGTTTTTTTTATTACTTCAAGAAAGATACAGTTGCATACTTTGTCCTCTTGGGAAATAAAGTCAAAGTTTTGTTCATAACAATGGCCCCACTGTCAGGAGCATTTCCAAAGTTCCACCAGAAGGAGATCTGAATTCTGTTCTTTTTAATCTGGCACACTCACACGCTGAGCACTGCTATGAGGAATTGTTAGAATGCCAAGCAATTGTTACACTGCCAAACTTTTGGAGTGAATGAAAGGGTGAAATGGAAAATTTTTTTTGGATGATGCTGTATAAGCTTGCTTTCTTACATCATACGCCTCTACTAATGCTAATGACTTGGGACAATAGTTAGTTAGTTAGTTATTTGGTTTTTAGGAGCATTGGCAACTAAGGCCATATTGCTCCGGGATATGCGGTGGTCATTCCCTGACCTTTCCGCATCCTCCATATTTGGTGGTGACGGGCACTTGGGATAATGTTTTATTTCAAACTTCCTTTTGCACTTGTCAGTTCCCAACCAAGGACTACAATACATTAATTTTTTCTTCTTTCATAATAGTGCTTAATGGGTTCTAACACTGAAGCTGACAGAAATGATGATGCAAAACATCTATTTCTTTAATGACATTAAGAGGTTCTGAAAAATTTGCACAAACAACAATGTTTAAAATTTGAAAAATTGACAGAATATCATTTCCAAATTTTAAAGTTCTTGTTTAAAATGATGCAGTGTCAACTGATGAAATTTGCATGACCTCAGTATTTATAAGAACATGTTTCAATGGGAAGTTGGGTACCATGTAGTCACATGTATCAATATAGCACTTCCTCAATTAACAAAAGAACAGAATCTCCATAAACTTGGTTGAAGAAATGTTAATGGCTAAGGCAAAATTATTCTTCGTTTTTTTTTTTTTTTTTTTTTTTTTTTTTATGAAACCCCAAACACAAGAGGTATTAGAACCTATATAGTGCTAAGTACCGTGCATGGGTTAGAGATTGAGAAGATGAAAGATGATATTTGTTGACATTAGACTTGAACTTCTGCACATTGTAATTTTTAGGAAATATATATAAAGGAAGGTTATTCCAGAAAACAGAAGTTGAAAGATAAATAAGGAAGAAGAAAAGTTGGTTCTGTGAGTTTGAAATTGGCTAGTAAAATGATGTTGACTGGTTGCGGCATGTGTTTGGACTGCTTTGAAAGAGAGAGCAGGAATTATAGAGGAGAATTCAGAAGACCGGTGCCCATGGAAGTAAGTATCTATAGAAAAGGCATGCAGCTGAAACAGAATGTCTATGTGACAGAGTGGAGAGACTCTCTTGGATCAGTCAATAATTAACCTAACTGCCCCTTTTGAATGGAATCTAGAAGCCTGAGAGAGGTTTTGGGGACACCACCCCAGATGCAGGAACAATATTCCACACTAAGGCGGATTTGCAATTTGTACAGAGTGAACAGCTGTTTAGAAGAAAAGTAACGTCGAGAGCAAAAGAGAAAACCTAGTGTTTTAGATGCAGAGGAAGAAATATTTGAAATGTGCTTTTGCCAATTAGGTCAGGGTAATCCTCAATAGAGATATATGTTCTTGCCTAGAAATCGGAATGTCATCCAAGTTAAGCATAGGAGCAGAAGAATCCTCTTTGCAAGATATAACACAGGACTGAGTTTTAGGATTTAAATCAACTAAGTTATCTTTGTTCCACTGGAGAATTACCTGGAGATCAGCATTTAAAGAACTGGTAGTGGATATTCAAGAAGTTGAAGCTGTGTGAGCAGGGCAAGGTTTCTCAAACTGGAAGGTGGAATGCAATGTGCTATTATCAGCAAAACTATGGATACGATTTCCGGTCAACGGAAGAAGGTCATTAATACACAAGAGGAAAAGAAAGAACTGAACCTTGGGAAACACAAGCATTAGTGGAGAAGTTAGAAGGCAGAGAACCATCTATCATCACCTGCGGTGAGCAGTCAGAGAGAAAACTGGATATCCAATTACAAAAAACAGTTGGAAAACCATAAGATAGAAAACTCAGAACATAACAAACCTTGAGCAAAATTCATCAAGTCTTTGACAATTTTCTTCTCTCTCGACACCGAAGTCCAATGAAATCATGTTCTTGTTCATGATCATCATCAAAGACTGATTCTTTCTATAAATTATGCCAATCATGTTTTCAAATGTCTTCATGAACCCTGTCCCAGGCTTTGGCAGCAATCCAGATTGCATCCTTGATATTAAAATCGTTTTGAAATGTCTTTATTCCAACACCCTTGTTGCATTTTGTGAGCATTCTATGCATGAATTCATTCTTATAGATTGCCTTCAATGACCTCAGTATCCCTTGATCCATTAGCTGGACCAAGGATGTACAGTTAGGTGGCAGATATATGTCAAACATGTTATCTTTGATAAGAAACTGTGCATAAGGATGTGCCGCACAATTATCAAGAATTAACGTCATCTTGCTGTCACTGGGATGCCCTGCAGATGTACAATGTGCTTTAGCCTCTGGTACAAATGGTTTTCAAACCAATCAAGGAAGATTGGTTTGGTAATCCATGTTCGTTTGTTTGCCTTGTAAATAACTGGAAACTAACTTACTCCTTTGAAAGCTCTTGGATTTTTGCTTTTACCAATAACAAGCAGTTTCATTTTATGTGACCCCGCAGAATTTGCACAACCTAAAACTGTTATCCTTTCTTTTGAGTCTTTAAACCGACTATGTGCTGATTCCTTGGATGCAACAACAGTTTTTCTAGCAATATACCTCCAATATAAAGAAGTCTTGTCAGCATTATACACCTGCTCTTCAGTAAACTTGTTATCATCAATTAATTTTGCATTCTCGCCCAAATATGCCTCTGCAGCATCATAATCAGCTGATGCTTTTTCACCACACATGCCAAGGTACGAAGACCATTACGTTTCTTAAATTTTGCATACCAACCTGATGTATACTCACACAAGGTGTTGTTATGCCTAACTGCTCATGGAAACGTTTTGCCTGGACCATGATAATAGAACGATTGAGAGGATATTTTTCGCTTCGGTGCTGTCAAATCCATTCCATTAACACCGTCTATTTCTACATTCTTTGTCTAGTGTAATGTCTTCCTGAGTACCATTAACTTGGGTAAATCACTATCACCATAAAATTTTAACAGTTTTTCTTTCTGTTTCCTCAAATCATAGATGGTAGATGAACCAATACCATACTCATCACACAAAAACTTCACTGATGCACCTTTGTAAATATGTTTTAATAACTCCACCTTATCCTTAATGTTTAGAGACACACGCTTCCTTTTGATAGCCTTACCACCCAGAGGTTGCACTGCAAGCCTTGACATGACTATGGATAAGTGAACAGTTATAAACTACAGTAGTAAGAATTTTTAAAAATAACTTTTACATTAATATTCTTAGGACTTTTAAAGCAGTTTCTTTTTCTTTCAGTCACATTCGATATTGCTGGTGTGTACATTATCAGTCGGTTGTTTCATAATAGCAGATGAATATTTTTAGTTCATATTAAATGGGAAGCAATTGCAATTTCTCAGACTCGCAACTTCACAGACAATAAATTTTCTTTCAGTTATCTATAAAATTTTAAAATTTCACTTATCTATAATAAAATTTCCATTTTCTGGCCCCTTACAAGGTTGTGCCCTGGTTGACCTGCCCTCACTATGGCACTGTATATATAGTACATGTATACATGACTAAGTTAATATAAAAGTTATTAAAAACACTAAGACTGTGAACAAAAATACCGACAAATATAAGGTTTTTAAATATTTCACTTTATTGGTTTCTGGAACTTCTGGATACTGGGTAGCCAGATAAATGGTCCCACACTATATTTGGAAGATTTCCTCTTTTTGATCTTCTCTCTCTCTCTCTCTCTCTCTCATTCTGTCAAATTTGTATGCTCCCTCTATCGTTCTTCCAACTCCACTAATCACTTAGAACTCTTTGGCTTCCTTTCTTAGAAACTCTACTTTCACCAGTACAACTTTCCTAACAGTAAGATAACTTTCCTTGCTGATTTTAATGTTCACAACTACAGCTGGTTTACACTTTCTAGTCACATGGACCCAGCTGGTCAAGATGCTAACTTTAGCAATTACTAATAACCTCACACAGACTGTGCTTTTTTCTCCAGTCTATTCTCAGCTTCGTGTTGCCTGCTATGGCAAGAATGTGAAATGAGATGACCTGAGATTTCTATTCTTCTTTTTCTTGGTCAGACTACTGTTTTAAATCTTCTGATAAACGTGTCCTCAGAGTGTGTCAGTGAAATTATTCTTTTAGGAATGAAATCCTTTATTCCACACCTCAACTTAAAATCCTGTCCTTTATCTGAACCTTGGTTTTCCAATAAATGTGCTAATACTGTTCAAAATAAGAACGTTGCATATTGCAACTGGCTACGATCTAAATCTCCAGGTTCATTTTCTGCCTATAATAAAGCTCACAACAATTGTAATGTAGTTATTAATCAATCCAAAATAGATTTTTAACAGGCTAAGTGTATCTGTTGCTTCCTTAGCTAAAGATACAAGCATTGCCTTTTGCTTTGTATTGATAATGTCGGTAAAACACCTCCTTTCACACCAGTATGCTCTACTCAATGCCTCCTGTAGTCTTCCATCAAAATGTGAGCATAATTTTGAACCTTGTTGCCAAGAAAGCTAGAGATCCTGATGGTATTTCTCCACCTGTTCTCGAAACCTGTACTTCTGAGCCTACTTCTGTTCTGTGTCATTTCTGCCTATAATAAAGCTCACAACAATTGTAATGTAGTTATTAATCAATCCAAAATAGATTTTTAACAGGCTAAGAGTCATGGAATAGGATACTCTTAGCTTTTAACAGGCTAAGAGTATCCTATTCCATGAACTGATGCTATATTTGTAGCACTTTCACCTTTTTTTAACGATTGATTATTTCACTTTTTTTGTAATAATCCCAACTAGTGTTTTCCCCATCAGTTTGGAAATTTGCTTATATCCAGCCAGTTTCTGAAAAAGTGACAAATACTTCCATTAAATTATTGTCCCATTACACTTACCCCCTACTCTTTCCAAAGCAATGGAGAAATCCATTAAACATCAACTCAAATCCTTCCATCTGATCAATGATCACCAATATGAACTCCTTCGGTATCGATCCTGGTAATATTTTGGCTTGTGTTACCCATCCATGGGCAAATTAAGTAGAACTTCGATTATCTGCCAGGGTATGGGACCGAGACCATGTCGGTTAATAGAATATGTACATTAAAAATATTATACATACAATATACTGAGTCATCTAACTTGTTTATTTTATTACATAATACATAACCTAATGAAATTTAATTAAACTTTAATTATTATTTATTTTTTACCGGATCATCAAAAAATCATAGTACAGATATATACATACATATCTATTTTTAATATTTTGACTTACATTGGTCTAGTAATGTTATAAAAAATTTAAAAGAAAACAATGTTACATTAATTTTTTTTGGCTGGTGCAGCATAAGCCTCAGGCTTCTTGCACCATATGGCTGCCAATAATACAATACAATACAATACAATTTTATTTATCAAGAGAATTCATTTACAATAAATGAACTTGTTAAGAAAAAGTAAATTTCTTGACAACAAGTTGTAATTCTTCCTTTACAACAGTTTTGTACAAATTTGTTATCTTACAGAAAAGACTATGAAGTCACTACACATAGTATATTCCACACTGTAAACAGAGGTAGTAGTTTATCTGCATATCAATTCTAATCTACTGTGTCATTGAGTATCAAGAATTTTCTTATTAGGAATTTTAATTTGGAGATGGGGTAACTTCTCCTGAGCCTGAAATCAATGCTAGCCAATAAGTTGTTTATTATATTCATTGTGTGCCTATCTCCAAATCTATTTAGTATCCTAGGGTGAGGTAAAGTAATTGCTTTTGGGTTCCTTAAATTTTGTGAGACATTTCTTCTTTGCCGATTCGACTCTTCAAAAATAGTGTCGAGATTTTTTAAGAATATATTTAACTTCATTTTTTGAACTGGATACAGTATTTTATGTTTCAACAAAAATTGCCTTCTCTTGTTCAGGTCATTCCAAGAGTTTGTCCCCATTAAAAGTTTCAGAATCCTATTCATTAAGTTGTTTATTTCCCTTATTTCTGTTTTATTTGCTCGTGCCCATATATTTACTAAATAATTGAGTTGGGAGTCCACTAATGCATAAAATAAGGTAACTTTTGTTCTAAGATTTAACTTATTTTTAATGTAGTAGAAAAAGTACACATAAAATCTCATTTTTTTGTACAAGTTTGTTATATGCATTACCCAACTTAGACTGTAGTCAATCCATAACCCAAGGTAACAATGATTTCAAACTTCTTCCACAGTTAGACATTTGCAATTCTTGAAATTCTGATCATGTAGTCAATCATGTTTGTGCAATTTGATAGAGGGTTGAATGTCCAAGGTTTGATGAGGAGGTCTTTTTATCAAAAATTTTGTTTTTTCAAAGCTGAGTGCTAATTTATTATCGTGCAACCAAGTTTGTAAATGTATTGCATCCTGTTGTAAATCATTCTCCATTTTTGTTAGGTTCTTTCCTACTGTATATAAGATTATATCATCTGCATAAATTTTTATAAAGGAGTTCTTAATTACTTCGAATATGTCATTTATATAGATGTTGAACATGATTGGCCCAGCATGTGTGCCCTGAGGTACTCCTCTCTTTACATTATAAGATTTTCCCTTTGTATTTTCTACTTCTACTGTTATTTTTCTCTTGGTTAAATAATTTGCTAGGAGTTGATTGAGTCTTCCCCTTATACCATATTTCAGTAATTTCTGTTGCAATATTGGGATATCAATTAAGTCATATGCTTTGGTCAAATCTATAAATAAAATCAATATGAAGTTATTGTTGTTTAAATGTAAGTTAAAAGAGTCTACTAAATTCTCTAATAATGTCTGTGTGCTCTTGCCCTTCTGATATGAGAATAGAGAGTTGTTTAACAGTCCATATTGATGTAAATATTTGCTTATATGGGAAAATATATAATTGTCTATCTTATTTAAAATTGACTGTATTGTTATTGGTCTGTAATTGCAAAAGTCATCAGGTGGTCCCTTTTTATATATAGGGATTACCTTAAATGAGAGTAAATTTGTAGGATAGCTTCCCAAACTCTAACATCCGTGCTATTAGCTCTACCAAGAGAACAGAGAACTGTTCTTTGTTTCTCTTTACCTCGGTTACTGTAATACAGTCCAGTACGTAAGATTTCTTGTTCTTTAATTGTTCTATAATTTTAAGAATCTCAGTATAATGTGGAGCTAAGACTACACAAGAGTTCATTATCTGAGGAAGCCTATCTTGTTGAGTAAGGGAATCTTGGTAATAATGTATTAAATATCTGTTGAGATCTAATACAGCTTTGGCAAACCTATTTGCAGCCTCATATTGTTTCTTTGCACCAGAAATCTGTTCTACTAGTGTTTTAATTTGGTTTCCTCTTGACTTTTTCTTCCTTGTACTTAACATGTTATTTATAATGCTCCATTTATCCTTTGTGTTATCTTCTTATCCATGAAAAGATGATTGTAATAAGTGTTTTTTTGCTTTTTTTTTTTTTTTTTTATCATACCTGTCACTTTATTTCTGAGTGTTTTATAATTGTGATAATGTTCTTTCTTTGATGGACAATTTCTATACTGCCTGAAATATTTATCCCCTTGTACCATTAGTTCTTCTATTTCTTTAGTCATCCAAGGTTTCCTAAGCTTAATCCTGCTACTCCCAGTGTTTGTGTTGTTGGCTGTGTGATTAACTTTTCTCTCGGTATTAAACCTCGAATTTTTTATAATTTGTATTATCTTATTTGAAAAAACATTTACATTTGTTGTGTAAGATGCTTGATTTTGTATTAACATGTTTTCTATGTTCTGTTTCAGTTTACCTGTTGATAAATAATTTTTCTTCGTATCATTTGTTAATTTTATATCTTCATATGGATGTTGTTTTGAATACATATCTACTATTAGTATACATGTTCTGTGATCTGAAAGTTGATTTAATAGTATGTAGGAATTAGCGTACTTCAACTTGATATTTGTAATTAGGTGGTCCAAACAAGAGCTGACTGTTCTATTACCCTCAATCCTTTGTTGCCTAGTTATTCCAAATAAGGTATGTTCGAATCCATAATTGTTTAAGATTGCAGAGTATCTGGGTATCACATTATCAGTTCCATCGGTTGGCAAATTAATATTAAAATCGCCTACTAGTATGGTCTTATCTGTTTGTATGTCGTCCCATTGCAAAATAATGTTTTCTAATTCTATTAGGAAGCTGTTTATTGAATCTGATGGTGGTCTGTAAAAAGCACAAATCATGAATGTGTTTTCTGGGTCTTCTCCTAATAATTTGACACAGCAGTTTTCACAAGACTGAGTTAAGTGGTAAACCTGTATTGCCCTAAAGCATGTTCTATAGTATATTATTATTCCTCCACCCCTTCTCAACTCTTTCAATATAAAGACCTTATCATAATCTTGTATGTTATAATTGGAAATTTCATCACTTTTTATGTTAACTTCTGTTAAAACTATACATGAGATATATTCTTTCATTGTATTTACATATTGCAAGAAGTTAAACCAATTTTTTCTTAGTGACCTGATATTTAGAGCTACCATAAAGAACTGTTTTTTATCAATTATAAGAGCTTGAATATTTTGATTATTTATAAAATGTAAAGGTGAATTGAAAATCTGTGATTCCTCAAAAAGCATACCTGATGTCTTAATTTTACCTTAAATCTAGATTTCTGGAAATCTCAATTATTCACAATAAGAGTATTTTATAAACTGCAAATCCTTTGAACTCTGAATTCTAATGGCTCTTGAAGATTCATTCTTCTTCACATAAATTTTGCCATGTTTTAGCCATAAAAATTTGTAACTGTAAGTTGTTATTAATTGCTTTGTTTCCCAAAACAATTGCTTGAGGTGGGCTGTTAAGTAGTCATTTATTTAGATTGGGATATTGCTATTGTTCTGATATATATCTTTTGCTGTTAGTCGGATCTCCTTTGCCTTTCTCATCCATTTTTCCTTTGCCACATGGTTTGAAAACTTCACAATTAGTGTTGGCTTGTTGTTTGTTTTCTTTTTGTTTGGTATGTAATAGTGTTCTATTTCTTTGTTGTGCTGTAGTTTCAATGCAAGTCCTAGCTGCTGTATAACAAGCTCTAGATCTTGGCCTGCTAATCCAGTTAATCCTACTACTTCTACGTTATTCGCTAACAACTGCTGCTCTATCGAGTCTATCCTTAAGTTAAGCAAGTTGGAATTTTCCTCATTTTGCTTGAATGAAGCTTCCAGCTCCACAATTCTTTTGCCGATTGCTGTGTTGGAGTCCTGTAGTTTGCTTATGCTTTTTTGTATTCTGTCAACGGAATCTGAGACAAATGAAATCGATTTCTTGATATCTTCTACTTCTGTCTTCAGGTCTTCCATTTGCTTCTTTATTGGTACTATCTCTATTAGTAAATCCAGCAAATGGATTTTACTGGATAGCTTTCTCAGTACGTCTTCCATATTAAGGGTGTTCGCTCTTATAATAATAATACATAATTAAATTTCTTTTCAAAAAAAAGTCAGTCAATTTCTTTTGTCTCATTACCCCTCGAGCCTTTTGGGAGGCAACATTATGAATTTTACACAAAAATAACACTTGCATAGCACATGCTGCTTCTTGTACTTCAAACCACTCAATCCACTTTGACGACAGTTTCAGCTTCACAGTGGCTAATTATGTTTGGTGTTCCATTAGCAGCAGCTTTTTTTTCCTTCTTCAGTTTCAGAATCATCCGAAATTGTCACCACTCTTTGCACAATTTCATCGTCGTCTAAAATTTTGCATTCAACATCCATTTTGTGTATGTCCAGTCAATCATTTACTTCCTCCGTTGAAATATTTTTAAAACCAGGAACATTCAAACATAACTGTAAAATTTCTGTTTGTTTTGGAATGGTTTCTGTATCAGTTGAATATATTTTTGGCTACAACTTATTCCAGCTTCTTTGTATTGTTTGAACTGGAACATCATTCCAGGCATCAGCGACATTGAAAATTGCATCTTTTATAGTGTAGCTTTTCCAAAACTCTATCAAATGTAATTTATTTTCTGCCGAAACAAGCTTTTGAATGAACATTTTATACTCTCGATCACGTCTTGGACTATCGGGTGAATGAGAGATGTTGCGCTTGCTGGCAGAAAGTGGCATGATATTTTACCAGCATCACTTTTAAAATCACATACGTGTATGGAACGAGTAGGTGCATTGTCCATCAGTAGCATTGCATATTGTGGTAAACCTTTTGATGCCAAATGTGATCTTACACATGGCACAAATATTTTACGAAACTAACCATAAAATATATCTTGGCTCATACAAAGTGTAAGGTATTACACCTGGGAAACAGTAATCCCAAAAAAAACTTATTCACTTGGTGGAGTTCAACTAAAGCCAGTACTGGAGGAAAGGGACTTGGGTGTTACGATACGGTCAGACATGAAATTCTCTGAGCATTGTAAACAGGTTGCAAGGAAGGCCCATGGTGTCCTATCGATGATCTATCGAACTTTTGCAAGTAGAGATAGGGACGTGATAATCCCATTATATAAGGCTTATGTTAGACCACACTTGGAATACTGTGTTCAAGTATGGAGACCGCACCTGAAGAAAGACATCGAGCTTCTTGAAAGGGTGCAAAGAAGGGTAACTCGCCTGGTGAGATCGGCAAAAGGGCGTCCTTATGAAGAAAGACTTCGAATATGTGGGTTGCAGAGCTTGGAAACTAGACACCTTAGAGGAGATTTGATTGAGGTGTTTAAGGCTC
The DNA here is from genome assembly GCF_048544385.1 of Mastigoproctus giganteus. Classification (NCBI taxonomy): domain Eukaryota; kingdom Metazoa; phylum Arthropoda; class Arachnida; order Uropygi; family Thelyphonidae; genus Mastigoproctus; species Mastigoproctus giganteus. Next base: position 210,357,386 of record NC_143575.1, read on the forward strand.
TGAGAGGCATCAGTAAAATGAATGAGGACAAAATTTTCAAGATTATAAATGATGCTAGAACTAGGGGACATAAATTCAACTTACGGGGGGAAATGTTTAGATTGGATTGCAGGAAGTTCTATTTTAGCCAGCGAGTTATAAATTACTGGAATAAGTTGCCTTCATGGGTGGTAGAGGCCGACAGTTTGGGGAAATTCAAAGGGCATCTGGATAGTACTTTCGGGTAAGGGAAGCACATAGGATGATAGGTTTAATTTCCTTTTTATTTATTTTTTATTCTATTTTTTTTTATTTATTATTTAGTTATTTATTTATTTATTTTTTTTTTGTTTTTATCATTGTTTTGTTCGGATTTTTTTTTTTTTTTTTTTTTTTTTTTTTGGCTGGTGCAGCATAAGCCATAGGCTTTCTTGCACCATGCGGCCGTTACTAATACTAAATACTAATCATCCATGCATTGTTTTGTGAGAAATATTTAATTGGCAAAGCATTTAAATTAATATTTTTAAATGATCTAGGCCTTTTTGGTTTTCCTATAACAACCAAAGGCAATTTATGACTACTGCTGGCATTAGCACATACCATTATAGTGAATGACTGAACATATGGCACCGGGATCTTTTATCCCGGTATATGTTCAGTCATTGAGGCCAGTGTCTTTTGAGGTAGTGCATTCCAGTTAAGGCCAGTCTCACCACAGTTGTATATTTGGTCTTTAACCAGACTTCGATCAGCTATTTCCTTCTGTAGTTTTTCACAATAAACAGAAATTGCTGTGCTATCTGCACTTAGCTTCTCACCCCCCCCAGATCGACAACTGTTGAATACCATGGAGAAGCTTAATTTTGTCCAACCATCCGATGCTAGTCCTAAATGAAGGATCTCCACCTAGTTTTTTTATTGATTTCAATGACTTTATCGATTATTATAGGTCCCGACAATGGAATTCCTTGGCTACATTTTTGAACAAACCATTGAAACATTGCAGTATCCAACTGTTCATTTTTAGCAAGCTTCACTGTTTTATGACTTTTAATATTATCGTCAGTGGTTTCCATTTTCTATGTAATTTTCAATTTCTGCATCACGTTTTATATCATTTACTGTTGTTCTTCTTATTCGATAAACCGATGCTATACTTGTAACACTTTCACCTTTTCTTAGATGATTGATTATTTAAATTTTTTGTAATAATCTCAATACTACTCATTTACATTTCTCTGGAATTTCAATGGGTTTACTAAATAAAAATTATTAAAATGTGAAAGAAGAGGTTAAAATACAACCGTGTAGAGTGAGTTGTATACAAAGACTGAGTGACACATGGCATCAATATCACAATAGTGTAGCGGGATTAAGTATCAATATCACTACAGTGTAGTGAGATTAAGTGATGGTTAACAGAGACTGACGGTAAATGGGGTGACGGACAAGCAAAGTTCTGCTGTAAATGGAAAACATTTGGTGAATCTCAAGCACTTGGTCTTGACATTTCTAAGGCTTTTGATCATGCCTAGCCTAAAGGCCTTCTAAACAAGCTTCCATCCTATGGAATGCTGACATTTTTTGCAATTGGATATCCAGTTCTCTCTCTACAAGTGACGGTAAATTCTCTACCTTCTAACTTCTTCCTAATTATGGTGTTCCCCAAGGTTCAGTTCTTTCTCCCACTCTTTTTCTCTGTATATCAATGACCTTCCACCGACTGGAAATCAATTTAGAGTTTTGCTAATGATAGTGCACTGCATTCCACCTTCCAGTCTGAGAAACCCTCACCTGCACAAACAGCTACAACTTCTTTAACACCCACAAATTCCTTATATGTTGATCTCCACATAATTCCTCACTGGGGCAAAGATAACTTAGTTAACTTCAATCCTTCTAAAACTCAGTGCTGTCATATCTTGCAAAAAGGAGTCTACAGCTCCTGTACTTATCTTCGATGACATTCAGATTTCTAGACAAGATCACATCTCTATTAAGGATTACCCTGACCTAATCCCCATTGGCATCAGCACATCACAAATATTGCTTCTACTTCTGAAAAAAAAAAAAAAACAGGTTCTCTCTTTCACCCTGGGTGCTTGAAAAAATCTCTCACAGGCTTCTAGACACCATTCAAAGAGAGCAGGTAGGCTAATTAATGATAATCTTTTAAAAAGTCTATCAACTGTCTCACAGATGTTCTGTTTCTGTTACATGCCTTTTTGTATAGATACTCCCATGGGCTCTGCTTTTCTGAATTGGCTAACGTAATTCCCCTTCTCTCTTCCAAATCAGTCTGAACATGTGCCACAACCAGTCAACATCTATTTACTGTCCAACTTCAACCTCCGAGAACCAACTTTTCTTCCTTCAACTTTCTTGAACACCCTAAATTTGCCTTTAGCCTCCATCTGTTGTTGTGGCAGTTGATAGGTTAAATAAATTTAAGGAGGAACTAGACAAACATTTAGAGGGAATGGTCGCGTAAATTTTTTTTTTTTGGCTGATGCTGCATAAGCTCATATGCTTGCTTTCTTTCATCACGTGCCACTATTACTACTAATACTTTCTTCACATGTATTTACCAAAAATTAAAATCCACAAAAATTTGAGTCTAATATCAAAAAATATCTTCCTCAGTCTTCAACCTCCAATCCATGCACAGTACTAAGTACTATAAGTTCTAATACCGTTTGTGTTTGGGGTTATTATTAAAAAAAAAAAAAAAGCTTCCAGATGCTGGAGATTCTATCAACACCGTGTTCATTTAATTTTCTTTTCTTTACCACAAACTTTACCATTGCAAATACAATTAGAACACAAAATCAAAAAAAAAAACATTTCTGCACTAATGTTTGTAGTCATCTTCTACTACAATGTTAGGTTTGCTGATGATCCTTGGTGTTGTAAACAGAAAGATAAGCACATTTCTGTATATCTTTCTGTTCACAGCACCAGTATTACAAAGAAATATAATAAAAATTCTAAGGAATAAACCAGTCAGAAAACACATCTAGGAATAAATCCAGACCCACTATAACCTCTAGGAAATACAATAACAGCCATCCATTATTTCTGGAAATAACTACTTTAAATTATATTCAAGAGTGCACTGCATTGAGTAATATTGATTATGGGTTATGAGAGCAGGAGCCATACACCAGCAAAACTCAATGGTAGGGCTGAATGTGTTAAATTTTCACAGCACACCTCATTTTTTTCTTAGTACACTGGTTGGGAACAGCCGTAGCCTAGTGGTCAGGTGCACGGGTGCATAAGTACACGTGCCTTGAGTGACCGGGGTTCAAGCCCGTAACTGCTGAATACAGTGCTGTTTCTTGTATTCTGTCTATCTTGTTAACTCCTCTGACTGTTTGGTCGTCCCGGCGTATAAACAGAACATTTATTTATTATTATCTAGGCCAGACTGCTCAACATCAGAGCCTGATGGGCACTTGTGGTCTGAGTCAGATGTGGGAGGATTCTCTGTGGCAGAATGCTGGTTGGCAGGATGTCTGGCAGGCTAGTTTATCTGAATGTGCAGGCATTTGGATAGGTGACTTCCGGTCAACTGCTTATTAAAACAGATGCAGACCAGAATGGGGTACCCTAAATGGAGCTGGAGAAAAGGATTATTACCTAGAAAATGATAGCAATTCTGCCGCCGACATTAATTTTTTGACTACCTGAATGAGAAATATTTTTTTATAATCTCTTCTCTTCTGGTGAGCCCTACCAAAGTAAAGGAGAGATTTTCAATTAAGAACTGGTGATCTACATCATTAATGCTACAAGACAATATTGCTGCCCACTATTTCCCAATTGAGCGTCATACTGTGCTTTTTCATTCTTTTGCTGGTGGGTGGGGGGGTATTAAAATTTTTATCTGAGAAATATGCTATTTTATAGTATGAACCAGACTGTAATGCTCAATACATTCTACGTTGATATCAATATTTGTAAAATAATAAGAGAAGTTTACCTCAATATAATACATAGAACACTTCCGTATGAGAGCAGGAGCCATATACCAGCAAAACTCAATGGTGGGGCTAAATGTGTTAAATTTTCACACCACACCTCATGTTTCGTTTTAATTGCTGGAGAGTATCACAGGGAAGTATTCTAAGTATCACATTGAGGTAAACTTCTCTTATTATTTTACAAATACTGAGAAATATGTACACAGAGATTTTGTAGTGGCAATTGAAACAAAGAAACAAGCCTATGTAGCATCAGTATAAAAAAAAAAAAATCCCGCATCACCTGCCCATCCTACTCAATAATTAGTCTAATTCATCCTTAAATTTATTCAAATTACACTCTACATCCACAACACCAGATGGAAGTTTGTCACAATCAACTAACAACTGGCTGAAAGAAAATTTCTATGCATTTATATCCTGCAAACATCCTTCCACCAAACATGAATATCTTTTAATATTCTTTTCATGTACTCTTATTGTTAATTCTCTTTAAATTTGTTTCCAAATTAAACGGCATCTTAATGCAGAGATTTTTACTTATTTCAACAGTCTCATATCTGCATTCAATATGACAATTTAAAACAACATTACAACCCACATAAGAAAAATAAAGAGAAAAAAATATATACATATCTAAATCTTAAACTTACAGTATTTTAAAAAATTATTTAACCTAGGCTATACATGCATTTCCCTCAGCATGAATTGTTGAGGAGGCTTCCATCCTGCAGTGGGTTGATAATGGCTGCACTTTACCTTTTTACACATATACGGTGGTGCCTTGACTTACAAGGTATCAGACTAATGAGATTCTACACTTCGTGCCAATTAATTTTCCAAGATCTTCTGCTCAGACTTATGAGATTTGTGATGAGGCTGCCAAGTGACAAAAAGTTTAAACACAGTTTTATTATTATTAGCCATATGGTACAAGGAAACCTGAGGCTTATGCTACACCAGCCAAAAAACATTTCTGAACAACCCCGAGAGAGAGAGAGAGAGAGAGAGAGAGAGAGAGAGAGAGAGAGAGAGAGAGAGAGAGAGAGAGAGAGAGAGAGAGAGAGAGAGAGAGAGAGAGAGAGAGAGAGAGAGAGAGATAGATAGATAGATAGATAGATAGATAGATAGATAGATAGATAGATAGATAGATAGATAGATAGATAGATAGATAGATAGATAGATAGATAGATAGAAGGGAATCACCAAGAAAGAGAAGAATGATGATATCCAGCTCAGGACCCTGGGTGTGCCAAGCCCATACTGACCAGATGTGAGCCCCTGGGGTTATTACTCTGCAAGTGCTGAGCCGCTTCAGTTCAGTTTGTCTACAATGTAGACAAAGCTTGTAAAAAAAAGTGATCAGTACAGTGATAAAAGAAAGTTCAAGACATCTAGAAAAAGTTTAAAAGTAAATTAAAAATTATTCAAAGTAGTGAAAATGGCAAGCATACAGCTGATATTGCTAAACGTTTAGATCATAGGTTCCCAAAGTGGGCGGTACAGCCCCCCAGCGGGCGCTGAAGCCTTGGGGGGAGGGGGGGGGGGGTTCAGAAGCAATTGGTGGGCGTTCAGGCGGTCTAGGGGTCGGTAGCTTCTTATCCGTATTTTTATCTCCTCAGGGGCGCCTCCGTAGCCAGGTGGGAAGGAGCAGCAGTGCGTAGCACATGCTTCTTGATTAGACCGGGGTTCGAGCCCGTCACCACCAAATACGGAGGATGCGGAAAGGCAGGGAATAACCACCGCATATTCCCGGAGCAATATGGCCTTAGTTGCTAATGCTCCTAAAACAAAAAACAAACAAACATCTCCTCGGGGTCCAGTGGACCCGGTTCAAAGGTCAACTAATAAATTCTATAATTTTTACTCTATGGACACAGCTGAAATTCACTATAGGTGAAACCAGAACTGTTTTCTTCGATTTTCCCACTTAAATTTTCAAAACCTTCTATTGAATTTCACGCAAATGACAAAAATGTGACATCGTGTGTATTTTTTTAGGCCTTTTTCTGTTATTTTTCTAAACCCACCCTAATTAGCCTAGGGCCTTTGAAACGTGACAACGCGAGCTACTGTGAGTTGACATAAGAAGCAATAAAGCGAAACAGTAGCAACAAATGTTTTTGAAAGGCGTACATTTTTGCTGTTTAGGAATAAGTTTCATTACAATCATCAGTCGAAAGTGTGATAGATAAGTGGAGTCATACAAAGCGTAAATTAAATCTTTTATTTTGTGAATATTGTTGCAAATTTTATTACTTCATTATGTCTGAATCTAAGAAGAAATGTCAACAGTACCGTATTGAGTATTTGAAATACGGCTTTATTCAGTCTCCTATGAACCAATTATTACCTATGTGCTTGATTTGCCAAAAAGTATTTTCAAATGAAGCAATGAAGCCTTCTAGGCTACAGAGCATTTGACTAAAATGCATAGTGACGAAAAGGATAAAGATTTGTCCTATTTTCAAGTACTAGAAGAAAAATATTTTAAACGTCCAACTATATCAAAACTTTTTGCATCGTCCACTAAACAAGATAATGACGGATTACAAGCTTCTTATAATATTTCATTATTAATCGCAAAAGCAGGAAAACCACACACAATTGGTGAGGAATTAATCTTGCCGGCAGTAAAAGAAGTAATAAACACTGTGCTTCATAAGCCAGCATCAGATATCATCAGGAAAATTCCTTTGAGCAATAATTCAGTGCAAAGAAGAATCGATGAAATGGCTGAAGACTTTGAAAAATCATTGTGTGATTATTTGAAGACATGCCAATTTTCCATTCAACTCGATGAATCAACTCTCCCAAATAATGAAGCACTACTCTTATCATACGTACGATTCATAAAAGAAGAAAAGGTTTGTCGAGAATTATTATTTGCTAAAAATTTTGAAGCGGATACAAAAGGAGAATCTATATTTAATACCATAAATAAGTTTTTTCAAGAGAAAGACATTCCTATTCGTAATATTTTGTCTGCTGCTACTGATGGTGCTCCAGCAATGACAGGGTGCCACAAGTGTTTCATAGTGCATTTGAAACAAGTAGTACCAAATGTACTCACTATACATTGTGTTCTTCATCGTCAATATTTGGTTGCGAAGAATTTAAGTGAACGCTTGCATACTTCACTCTATTATGTTATTAGAGCAGTCAACAAGATTAGAAGCAATTCATTGAGTGATAGATTGTTTAGTCAACTTTGTAGTGAAAACGATGAAGATTTCAATCGTTTGCTGCTTCACACAGAAGTTCGTTGGCTTTCAAAAGGTATTTGTCTGAATCGATTTTACAATTTGTTTGATTCAGTAATGGAGTTCCTAGAAAACAGAGATGACGGACTGTGGGCCAACCTGATTACATCCAAAAATGACATCGCTTAGTTTGACAGACCTCTATAAAATATTTAATGAAGTCAGGTCTACAATTACATAGGTGATGAATGGAATTTAATTAAAACAAAAAACGTTATTGTCGCTTTTTTGGGGAAACTTCTTCTGTTCAAGCGGAATCTAGGCTCGAGGGGAATATAGCCACTTTTCAAATTTATCAGCAGTGTCTCTCAAAAAGGAAGATTTACTTACATACTGCCAACACTTGGAGGTTCTCCATACTGATTTTAATGAGAGCGATTCAAGGATATTCTAAACATGAATATACCAAATTGGGTTCTAGATCCTTTCTCACATGTAAACACAGCAGGATCATCAAATTTAGAAGAGGAACTCATAGAACTCACAACAAATGAAGAACTAAAAATAAAATTCAAAAGTGGATACCAAGAGTTCTGGCTTCAGAAATCAGTACCGACACTGTACTCTGGATTATGGGAAATAGTGCAGAAATTTTTAATTGCATTTCCATCTTCTTATTTGGCTGAGCATGGGTTTAGTGCTGTAGCGAATTTACTATCTAAGAAAAGGAACCGATTGCATATAACTGAGCGTGACGATTTACGACTGTTTTTAACGAAAGTTGAACCCGATATTAACAAACTTAAAAATGCATCAGGCTTATCCTTCACATTAATTTGTTATTTTTTCTTTGTATTTTCACTTTGTAAGTTCGAAATAAACAATTTTCTAATACAGTTGATGGTGTTTTAATTATTACAATAAGATTCTTGCTAATGTAATACAATCTCCTAATATGTATTCCGAATTTTCATATTTAAGCCACTGTATGAAACTTCACATTAATTTGTTATTTTTGCTTTGTATTTTTACTTTATAAGTTCGAAATAAACAATTTTGTAATATATTTGATGGTGTTTTAATTATTACAATAAAATTCTTACTAATGCATTTGCAATCTCTTAATATGTATTCCGAATTTTCATATTTAAACCAAGATAATAGCAGAAATAAAAGAACGGTCATTACAGTAGCTGAGCAGTTAAAGACAATGGAGAAATAGAATTACTCAAGGATAGGGTTTTCAAGTCTACCAATTTTACGAATGTGTTTATTTTGCATGAGCTTGTAAAATCTAAGCAGACCAAGTTTGATTCCTATTTCAAGAAGACCACTACTTTAGGCACAGAGGAGCAACGATGACAGTTTTCAACATCAAAATGATCCAATTTATTATTTTAAACATAAATATATTTCATCACTTTTCACTGCAAAACAACACTATTTTTGAATTTCTCAGCTTCCATGGCCGTCAGTGGGTACGAAGGACCTCCAATTCCTCGACTTAATAAGAGTTTTGAGATAAGAAGTTTTCTGGAACCGGTTAATCTTGTAAGTTGAGGCATCACTGTATATTTATAATTACAGACTAATGAACATTATGGTACTGGATCAGATATACAGAGTGAGTGTGTGTGCATGTGAACTGTATAAATCTGTGGAGATGGTTGATAATAATTATAACTATATGGATAGAAATATGTTAAATGGATGTAGGATGTCAGGTCCTCCAATCGGAGGATGGACTTTATGAATGCAGCACACCCAAGTATTCTAACTTTTCAGCAGTATACTACTATCTGTCATATTTAGCATTATTTCCTCCACTCTATTCTTTACCATTGACTGGTGATTACTTTATTCCTCTCCATACATTATTACTATTGACTGACTATGGATTGGACGTAACCACTTATTGAAAAAAATTTTCTAAAAATTCCAAGTTTCAAGTAATTTCCAAAATTGTTAAAATTTTTTTTAGCCACACACTTCATGATATCATATATTTGTACACATTTAATTTTGATCATATACTTCATGACCTCAAATATAGTTGTGTATTTCAATTAATTATTATCTTTCACCCTCCCTTATACTATACCATTGATTGATTACTATTATGCAATAACAAATGAGCTGGATGCAAAAAATAATTTTGATTTCATATACTTGGTTTTCAGGAAAGCATTTGAGACTGTTGCACATAATAGACCGGCATACAAATTGGAGAAGTGTGGCATTAATGGCAAGTTACTGCTCTGGATAAAGGGATGGTCGAATGGGAGAAGACAGTGTCACAGGGTTCAGTGCTAGGCCCAATGATACTGATGAAGGTATATTAAGCTTAGTTTGCAGATGGTTCCAAGGCTGGCAGGGTAGTTGATGACAGTAATCAACATAAGCTACTACAACAAAATTAATAAATTATGCAGATAGGCAAAGAAATGGCAACTGAAGTTTAACATTGACAAATGCAAGGTTATATAGATAGCAGTAATCTCAGAGTAACATACCAACTGTGTGGTACTACACTCGGTGGAAAATGAAAAAAGACTTGGGAGTAATTGTGTAGTCAGATATGAAGTTCTCTGAGCAATGCAAATGCAGACAGGCTGCCAGGACAGCTCATGGGGTTTTTATCAATGATATATAGGAACTTTGGCTAGCAGGAATAAGGATGTGAATGTCACATTGTACAAGGCAATGGTTAGGCCACATTAAGTACTGCATACAAGTCTGGAGGCCTCATTTTTGGAAGGATGCAGATCTGCCGAAAAGGTCCTCTTACTAAGAAAGGCTTAAGTTCTGCAAATTGAAGCAGCTCGGGACTAAGCACCTGCGAGGTGATCTGATTGAGGTGTATGAGGCCTTGAATGAGTTGAGCACGCTGAATTCTGATGAGATTCTTCCGCTTGCTCGGATTACAAACCTGAGGGGGCATAAATTCAAACTGAGGAAAGACAGTTGACAGAATAGATGTGCAGAGATTTGCCTTTAGCCAGCAGGTGATTAATTGCTGGAACAAACTTCCATCTGTCGTTGTGGAAGTTGATAGCTTAAATAAATTCAAGGAAGAACTGGACAAACTTTTAGAGGGAATGGATGTGTGAAATTGTTTATTTTTTATTTTTTTGGCTGATGCTACATAAGCTCATACCCTTGCTTTCTTGTATCACATGCCTCCATTACTACTACTACTACTTGCATACTCTTGTACCAATGCCTGGCCTCTCATTGAAGGATAGACTTTTTTGACCCCAGCTTGCCCAATCATTGCAGTTTTTTCCAGCAGTGTACTGTTATCTATCTTTCATTTTTAGCAATATTGCCTCTACTTTATTCTTTGTCTTCTTTACAATTTACTGGCTATCACTTTTTCCCTCCACACTTTATACATACATATATATAATTTTGAACACTAGTTTTAAGCCATGTTCTATATTTGTTAAATTTTCCATTGCAGCATTAATGCTATTGTAGGATGAACAATTAAACATTATACGCACATTGATATATTAGGTCAAGATCCTGATAGATTTTGGTTTGCGAGTGGTGGTGAAAATTTATTATTTTTTTTTTTTGGGCTGGAAGCATTACCAGTAATTAAGGCCTAATTAACTGACTAGCCATAGTTGTACTAGTAGTTGTTGGATTGCCTATGGTTCCATGTTAATAGTTAACATGGGATTAAGTTACACACACACACACTGTTATATTATTTGGCTGAATACACATCCTTATTTTTTTGGTCACACACTTTATTACATTAAATATAATTCTAAGTAAAAAAGAGCTTCCACAGACTCAATTTATCTTACATTATATTAACATTCAAGAATAAACAAAGGAATTACCTCTCTATTCCATCTATAGGACTTGTTTTTATCCAAATTATAAATGATTTAAAATAATTTTAAAACTCGAAACGTGTTCCTCACGATTAATTCAATACCCCAGGATCGTAGTCTTAGACTCCAACCTGACCCCAGAAATATAAAATCCCGTGTAACCTCTAGTGGCGGAAGACATGTCAGAAAAAATGTGGGTTAAAAATATATGTTACAATACAATTAAAATACGATGAAAAATAAAAATATAAACTACACTAAAAATTTCCTCCTTACATTTTTAACCGGTGTTTTTCCTGACATAATGTCTTCCATCACTAGATGTTACATGGGGTTTGATATTTCTGGGGTCAGATTGGGGTCTACTTTTTTTTTTTTTTTATGAAAACCCCAAACACGAAAGGTATCAAAACCTATAGTACTTAGTACTGTGCATGGGTTGAAGGAGAAGTATGGGGGGAGGAGGATGCCGGAAACTTTGTTCTAGAGACTAAACATGGGTTTCAAGACTTCAAGCATCCAATAAGCAAAGTGGTGGTATTTCACCGGTTGATGAAACTACTGCAATTCTGGGGTACTGAATTACTCGTGGGCTGATGGTGAGGAACACATTGAGTTTTAAAATCATTTTAAATCATCATTTGTAATTTATCAGCATTCTAGGAGAGTTGGATAAAAAGAAGTCCTATAGATAGAATAAAGGTAATTCCTTTGTTTATTCTTGAATTAAATATAATTCATAATTGATAATTTAATTTTCAACATACATTTTAACATTATGTGTATTGGGACCCATTTTTGTCTCATTTTTGTCTCCCCCATTTTTGTCTATGCATATTCTAAAATCATAGTTCTTTTTTCTTTCTTTTCTATTTTGATCTACTTGCATTGGCAAAAATGTATGGAATGATATGGCCCCAATGGATCATCACAGTTGTGATCTTCTAACGAAGTTTGCTATAGTGTTTCATTTTCTTTACTTTTTTCACAACATTGATATTCTATTAATTAACACTTTTCTTCCCAGGCTTTGCAACAGAATTGCATATTATCCTCATATTAATCAAATCACAGCAAAACTTATATAAAATTCACATTGTAAGTATATTTTTTATATCAATACATACTAGTTTTAGTTTTGGTAAACTTCATTACATGGTGTGCACTCCAGCATAACACAACCTATACATTTTTCACTAGCCTGCTTGAATCTGTCCCAAATTAGTGGTGTAAACTAACCTAACTTATTTTCATTAGCCAAAAATGAAAGTCTATTAAAAAACCCACACAATTAAAAAAATTATGGTCCGGAGTGCGCATCCTGTTCGAATTTAGCCTTAGTTTTAATTAGTTTTATCATCAAGATATGCGGTGGACATTCCCTGACCTTTCCGCATCCTCCGTATTTGGTGGTCACGGGCTCTAACCCCGGTCTAATCAAGGATCAAATATATTTTTATGGCAATTTTATTCATACAATCATTATCATATTAATATACAGGGTGTCTCAAAAATATTGGTACAAACGTTTAGGGGAGGTAGGTAACATTTAAAGGAATGTGAATCGCATAGGAACCCATAACCGGATACGTCACCGTAAATCGGTACACGGCGCTGTTCATCAGTTCGCAAGAGAGAAAATTTCTGGTTTACTCATTCAAGCAGTAGTCGCCACACGAAGAGCATGCATCGATATACGAACTGTGAGCTGGCAGACATGCACCTAGTGTATGGATTAGCAGAGGGCCCACACGGTGTGTGCCCCCATGCGGCACAACATCGTTTGGCAATAAATGTGTAGGCAGGTATGGTCGGTGACTGCTTAGTCGGTCCATACCTGCTACCATCCCGCACGAACTCCGCCAAATATCGGATCTTTCTTGAACAAGTTCTACCAAGGTTACTTGACAATATTCCAGAAAATGTGAGACGCAACACTTGGTTCAACATGACGGGGTGCCTGCCCATTATGGAAGGCGTGTTCGTGACCATTTGAACAGGCATTTTGGACGTCGATGGATTGGCCGGGGTGGACCCGTTGCCTGGCCCCCATGCTCACCTGATTTATCGAGCCTTGATTTCTTTCTGTGGGGGGCCCTCAAATCTATCGTGTATGAATTGCCTGTGGAGACGGAAATGGATATCGTCTACGCTGCTGCTACTGTCAAAGAAACTCCAGGTGTGTTCGACCGTGTCCGCCAATCCATGCTGCGTCGGTGTCACGTATGCATCGCGTCTCATGGTGGAACCTTCGAGCATCTGTTGTAACATCATGAAATGCATCCATCTCGTACTCCATTGTTAATATTATGTCAAATAAATGTTTGCCACTAATTACTGTCTTGTGTCATTTTTGCTTCTTGTGCTTCTGCTACTACTTTCCTGTGACGTTTCCGGTTATGGGTTCCTATGCGATTCACATTCCTTTAGATGTTACCTACCTCCTCTAAACGTTTGTACCAATATTTTTGAGACACCCTGTATATACATTTTTTTGCACTTTTATTAAAATGCTATTATGTCCTTAATTTTATACAGTAATACCCCGACTTACGCAAACTCTGAGTTACGCGGTTCTTGATTTTTTTCGTTTGGTGTATATCTAAAATTAGCTTACCAATGATTTGGAAGTCAAATCATAAAGCTTGGGTCACAGTTTCCGTTTTTGAGGACTGGTTTGGTCACCACTTCATACACGAAGTCGAACGTTATTGCAAGTCTAAACAGATTCCATTTAAAGTGATGCTTCTTATTGACAATGCACCCAGTCACCCTCCTGCCACCCTAATTAATTTCGACCTACGTGTGAAAGTTGTGTTTTTGCCTCCAAACACAACCAGCTTGCTTCAACCGATGGACCAGGGAGTCATCAAAACATTCAAGGCTTACTACACGAGGTGTTCGTTTGCATGTCTGAATGAAGCTATGAGACAAAATAGTGAGATATCTGTTAAAGACTTTTGGAAACAATTCAATGTTTTAGATGCCGTAAGAATCATTGAAGAATCTTGGGATGAAATTCACAAAAAAACATTGAATGATGTCTGGAAGTAACTTTGTCCATTTTTTTTCAAAACCGAGACGAAAACAACGGCAGAAACTGATCATGTTGCTCATGTGATAGAAGAAGTTGTTAATCTTGCCAGGCAATTAGATTTGGAAGTCAATGGTGATGATGTCAACGAGCTGTTGGATTCACATAGTCAAGAAGCTGACAATGAATGAGCTCATAGAGATGTGTGAGCAAAACGTCACTGAACTATCCGACACTTCAGACCCAGTTCCACCAGAAAAACACATGACAATTGCAAGCTTGACAGAAGGTCTCAGCTCAATTGAAAAGGGCTTAAAAATTTTAGAAAACATAGACTCCAACGAAGAATGTGTTATAGCTACAAAGCAAGGAATAAAAAAATTATTAGCTTGCTACGAAGAAATTCTGCATGAAAAAAAGAAGGCGCTGTGTCGTCAGACCAATTTGTTAGATTTTATGAAGCCACTGACATCGAAATAACTTTTTTACGTAAACCATTTATTTTTTTAATACATTTTGTATTAATATGTATAAATAACTGCAATTTTATTAAATATTTTTCTTCTAAACTAGTGTTTTTGTTAGTCCTTGGTCCCAATTAAACAAAATTTATATGTATTTATATGCAAAGTTGTACCCCCGACTTACACGAATTCGACTTAAGTGATTTTTGTCAGACCCACCTATCGCGTAACTTCGGGGTATAACTGTACTCAAGTATCATCAACCAGTATCTAATGGCCTACTGTGTAAGAGGAAGGTGTGATTGATTTTAATAAGGCCAAGATATAAAGCTAAAGGCATTAAATAAAAATTTGGAAGAATTGGTATAAGAATGTAAAATAAGAACACATTTTACATTCTTAAACAAATTCTCTCTTATAATCACCAATTACTGCAACTAAGTTACACTGTAAGCACTTATTTTAATTTTATTACTATTTTACTTCTTAATTTACTTTAAATGCTTATGTTTTACAACATATATTGCATTGGGACTACCTTGTCCATATTTTTGTGGAAGTTATGCTTTAATTTCCTTTTTTCCCCAAGTAGTGACAAGTATAGAAACAGTTTTTGATACATGGTCCTGAAGAAATACCTGATTATGTATCAGTATTTATTTTTCAGCTAGCATCAGATTTCAATTTTGTAATTTTTCTTCCCCACTTCTTTGACTTATGTAACCAAAGTATCCCACCCTCATTTGATGCTTGCTATTACTTCATATATTAATCTAATCATTTTTGCATTACAGTTCCCTTCTCTCTAATTGCTATCCAATTCATCCCATAATTTTGTTTAATTTATTATATCATATAGGATATTCATATTCTTTCTCACGGCTTCAATATCTCAATTTCTGCCATTCTTCTCCTATTAGTTTTTGCATTTTGTGTAATTTACACCTCCATCTTCGCCCTTTTCAATAGATTTATTACTTCTACCTTATATATATAAACTTTTGTAACCTTTTCTGTGGCTCTACACGTTCAGGTGCAACTGTCATATTACTTTTAACTCTATTATCGCTTAACTTTTCACCCCATTTTTATCCTTATTACAGACACACACACACACACACACACATATAAGTAGATTAGAGTATAAATAGAGGAATGTTGACCACATCAGATGTATTGTTGTTGGCTTTTAGGAGCATTAGCAACTAAGGCCATATTGCTCCAGGGATATGCGGTGGTCATTCCCTGACCTTTCCACATCCTCCGTATTTGGTGGTCACGGGCTCGAACCCCGTCCTAATCAAGATGCGTGTGCTATGCACTGCTGCTCCTGTCCGCCTGGCTACGGAGGTGCGATCAGATGTATTAACAATGAAAAAAAATAAATAGGTACCTATAAAATACAATAAATGGGTCGGCTACGAAATTACATCAGCCTACTTTTTTACCTCTTGCTATGTAAATTTCATATCAGAAACAGAGGCCTTGCTTCCTGCTATTTTCCATTGGTTTTGGCTGTTGACCCTTGATGACAAAGTTAAAATAATTGACCTGTAGCATTAAGTACTATATATATTTTTATAGTATTTTAATATACTTTTTATTTTACAGGTACCTATTTATTTTTTCCATTGTTATAATACATCTGATGTGTCAGTATTCCTCCATTTATACTCTAATCTACTTATCTATATTCCATTATGGTCATTGGATATTTCTGCTATTACTGGCAGTGCCCCTTGTCCATAATCCATACCAATTTTTAATTACCATTCTTTTCAAGCATTTACATACACAAACCAAGGCGCGCCCCACACTAACACATTTCCAATAAATGTTGTCATACAGAACATGTACAGACCAGTGAAAAATCATTCCTCATGAGAATTATTATAAATGTTAAAAAAATAATAATAATTTTTCGCAAAACAATTTGGATTTTCATACCTTCAATGCATCGATTCCCGACAACCGCCTTTGCTTGTCTTGATCTTTAAGAATTAAGAATGGTCGCCCATATTCATCAAAAGCCAATGTTCCTACTGCCGTCATATTGTACGAAATTTTTGATTATAGAAATTTAATATAAATTAAGCTCCCATATGACAACTGCTACACCCAAAAACAGCTCATAAGCATGGACACACACCACGCTTTACTTTCCAAAAGAAGCAACAATGAGATTTTATAGATGGCGCTGACTAACACAATATGCACAGAGTACGCCTCTGTCACTAAGCGAAGGAAATATTGTAAGTAGAAAAAATTAAAAATACCTTTTATATTCCAATACTACCACAACGCGGCTAGACAAGTTAGCTTCCTTACGTGCAGACAGATAATGCTATAAGTCAGTGGTTCCCAAACGACTCAGCTCTACGAATCCTTTCAAAAATTAAAAAGAGTTTAAGGACCCGTTCAAAAATAAAAAAGAAATTGCGGACCCTATATATAACATGAATATATTATTATTATTGTTATTACTCTTATATTATTTCTCCCTGATTGGGAGTTCCACGGCGTGATTGGTACTGCTACCAAGGACACAGGGTGGTTGTAATGTTTGGTTTGGTCTTAATGTTGGTCGAGGAATTCTCTGACTATCCTACAAGCGTTCAGGATTGCGACTTACTGTAGTTTCTTGTAGGTGTTCTCTGGGAGACTTATTGCTGCTAGGCTGCTAAGTAGGGTCTTTGGCACCATACCGGTGGTTGACACGATGATCGGGATGGTCGTTACTTCATGCATATGCCACATCTCCTTGACCTGATGTCTCAGGATCGTGTACTCCCTAACTTTTTCCTCATGGGTTTTCTGGACATTGCTAGTGTTGGACACCGCTATGTTAATCAGATAGGTGGCCTTTTCCATCTTGTGCACAAGGGTTATGTCCGGTCTGTTGTGCTGGGTGGCCTTATCCGTTATTATGGCGCGGTCCCAGTACAGCTTGTGGGTTATGGTCTCTAGTACAGCCTGGGGCTCATACTTGCAGTATGGTACACTTCTTTTGGTCAACTGGTTTTATTATTATTATTCTCATATTATTTCACCCTTATTGGGGGATCCAACTAACGGTGGAACCCCCAATCAGGGTGAAATGACATGAGACACAATCAGGAAGAAACCAAGTACACAGGGGGGGAGGTTCTCCCTGATTACTTGTACTTGGTAGCAACTCCCTGAAGGGTATTGCTACCAAGTACACAGGGTGGTTTGTAATGTCTGGTGTTATTGTTGGTCGAGGAATTCTCTCACTATTGTATAGATGGTCAGGATTGCAACTTTCTGGAGTTCCTTGTAGGTGTTCGCTGGGAGACCTATTGCTGCTAGGCTGTTACGTAGGATCTTAGGCACCATACCTGGGGTTGACATGATGATCGGGATGGTAGTTAATTGTTGCATATGCCACATCTCTTTGATCTCGTGACTTGGGACCGTGTACTTCCTGATCTTCTCCCCATGGGTTTTCTGCAGGTTGCCAGCGTTGGGAACCGCTATGTCAATCAGATAGATAACCTTATCCTTCTTGTCAACAAGGGTTATGTCGGGTCTGCTGTGCAGGGTATTCCTATCTGTTATTATGGCGCGGTCCCAGTACAGCTTGTGGGTCGGAGTCTCTAGTACTACCTGCGACTTGTACCTGTAGTACGGTACACTTTCTTCGATCAACTGATATTTCCTGGCTAGCTTCTGATGTATTATCTTGGTTACATGGTAGTGTCTATGAGTGTAATGTCTGGGTGATCACCTTGCATCCCGCTGTGATTCGTTAGATCGTTTCTGAGGCCAGGTGGCATCGTCGACATATGTCATCGAACACTCTGGGCATCTTGACGATGTATTTACTATAGTTCTTGGTGTTGATTACCTGGTCTTGAATGGCGAACATGAATCCTTCGGTCTCGGGGAAGAGCGTCCCACTCGTAAGCCATGCATGGGAAGCAATTTTATCTATGTCATCTTGATGGAGATTTTTGTAGTGGAGAGTCTTCTCTAACCACCTCTCTAGTTTCGTTTATACCTCTTGGTTGGGGGGAACTCCTCGCTTAGGTTCAGTGGGATATACCGCTTTTCTACCTTCCTTTTGGACTGGTGGAGTGCTACTGTGTGTTTCTGGAAGTAATCCGTCAGGTTAACTATCGCTGATTTCTGTTGCTCAATGAGGTCTATCAAGACCCTTCCTTCTTCTTCTCAGGTAATTGTCAGTTTCTCCACGGAAGATTTCGGGTGGTTGGCGGTTCTTGGTCATCATTGTCCTTGTCTTTCTCATGATATCCTCCAGCTCGTTGTTAGTCCGATCTATGAAACCGAAGGAGTATGTTAGCACTGGGACTGCATATGTGTTTATGGCTTTAACTGCGTTCCTTCGATTCAACTTTGCTTTCAGCAGGCTCCTGAGTCTCTGATGATATTGTTCGGGCAGGCACTTCTTTATTTCCATGTGCCATAACTGCCGAGCCTGCATCATCCCTAGGTATTTGTAGGTCTCTCTTTCTGTCCTAGCTTCGATCTCTTTACCAGTCAGCAGCTGGTAGTTTCGGTTGACTAATTTTCCCTGGTGCAATCCGCGGGTCTTGCATTTGTCTAAACCATATTCAATCCTAATATCATTGCTGAATTCTTCGGTGATCTCAAGTAATTGCTGGAGGTGCTTCTCAGTTCCCGAGTAGAGCTTGATGTCATCGCTGTACATCACGTAGTTGAGGCTGTACAGGTTCTTCCTTCCTTCTCTGAGGTTATATCCTTACTGGCTTGTTGAGCATGGTCGATAGCGGGTTAAGTGCAACACAGAACCACAATGGGCTCAGGGCATTTCCCTAGAAGATTCCTCTCCATATGGGGATTGGCCTGGTTTTGATGTTTTCGACCTTAATGGTGGTACTCCATTTCGCCATCGTGTCTCCTAGGAAGTTTGTCACAATCATATTGACTTTGTAGATCTTCAGCGCCACGATTAGCCAGCTATGAGACAGAGTCGAAGGCCTTGCGGTAATCGATGTAGGCTATGTATGTGTTGCAGCACTTCTTGTAGGCCTGCTCCATAACCGCGGCATCTATGGTTAATTGCGCCTTGCATCCTTTGCTCAGCCACTTGCATCCTTTCTGCTGTCCGGCCATTATGTTCTTGCTCTCTAAGTGCTCTGATAACTTCCTGGTTATGCAGCTGGTCAGGATCTTGCACATTGTTAGGAGGAAGGTGATTGGCCTATATTTCGCGGTTTCTTGTATCTTCGTCTTTGGGCTTCAAATATGTGATTCTTTGAGTGAGAAACTTTGGGATTGTCTCTGGGTGCCTTATCATTCGGGTGAACTGCTCTGCAAGGTGCTTGTGTGTGCAAGTAAGTTCTTGTACCAGTAGTCGTGGACGTTATGTATTCCTGGAATTCGCCAGTTGTGAGAGTTCTTGATTGTCTGTGTTACTTCTTCTTCCCAAATCTCCCACTCTCTCATTCCTTGTACATCCTTGGTTTTCCTGCGTTCTAGTTCTATCCAGGTGGCTCGGCTGTTTTGTCTTACTTCCCTGCTCCATATTTCCCCAGAACTTTTCAATCGCCTTCTTCTCGGGTGGTCCGTTCCCTTGTTTCCCGTCTTCTACGAAATTCCGGTAGAAGCCTCTTTGGTCCTCATCGAAGATTCGGTTGTATAATTTCCTCTGGGCGCTCTCTCTGTACCGGCGTAGTCTCTTGCTGAGTGCAAGGAAGTTCTGCTTCAATGTGTCCAAGTACTCTCCTATTCTCTGATTTTTTGTCTCATGTTTGCAGTGGACGCTCTCTCTCTTGAGAATGCTCTTCACTTTTCAAATTACTCCTGTTGCCCCGCTGGCGCTGGGTGAATTGGCCTACTTTGACTCTTAATTCTTCTATTTTCTGCTGAAGACTTATTTCCCATTCTGTCGGTTCCATTTTCGGTTCTCTGCTGCTGGTCTCTCGCTTCTCTTCCATTAACCCTTGTAGCAGCTACCGCAGTACAATAAACGGGTGTGTGGATGGCCTCCAGTTTTGCACCATTGCTGTCGAGATAATGCGGTATTATGTACCGATTCAGATGGTCTGTGACTCTCAACAAGATTTTATTTGGCCTGTGCTTCGGTATCACGAGAGTCTTTGTGGAGTCTATTCCCTCGAATTCTGTTAGGGACTTCTTCCACTCATCCTCTATTCTGGATATCATGACCTCGTCTCTTTCCACCAATCACACATGAATGTGTCGCACAGTTCCTTGAGATTCGACAAAGGTGTAGGCCTGCAGCGAACAGCCCTTTCCAGCTCATTCCAAAGGTGTTCAATAGGATTGAGATCCGAGGAACTGATCGGGCCACTGCAGCAAAGAAAAGTCATTGTCATGTTCCTGGAACCATTCCATAGTGATTCGGGCGTTGGCCACCTGTGCATTATCCTGCTGGAAGTAACCATCTGACTGAGGATAAACTGTCAACATGAACGGATACGATTTTTAGGTACGATGTGGCATTCAGACCTGAATCTATGGGTATCAATGGACCCAACATGTGCCAAGAAAACATTCCCCACACCATAACACTGCCCCCACCATCACCTTGCACAGTAGTCGTCAGACATGACGGACCATGGATTCATGTTATTTTCGCCTAATTCTGAGCCTTCCATCAACATGATGCACCAGGAACTCCGACCAGTCACACCAAGCAACTGTTTTCCAATCCTCGATAGTCCAGTGCTGGTGTTGCTATGCCCACAGGAGTCGTGTTCTCTTGTTCTTCTTTGGTAACAAAGGTACGCGATGTGGCTGTCGGCTGTTGTAGCCCATTCGCGACAAAGTGCAACTAGTGGTCCGTTGCGATATTTTGTTCTGCGCACCAAGGTTGTATTCTGACGTGATGTGCGACATTGTGGCCAGTCTGTTTGCTTGCACAATTCTAGCCATCCTCCTCTGACCTCTCTCATCAATATTTCTTCCACAGGAGTGCCGTTGAGATGATATTTTTTGTTTGTTGCACCATTCTTGATACACCCTTGAAACTGTTGTGCGTGAAAAGTTCAGGAGACCTGCCGTTTCAGAGATGCTTTGGCCAGCACGTCTTGCATCTACTACCATGCCACGTTCGAAGTCCGTTAGATCACTCGTTTTCCTCATTCTTGCTATGGTTTGTGCGCTTAACTGAAACTAGAAAGGTTGTCCTGCTCCATTTATATCCACAACTGTGGTCCTGTGACTTACAATGTTGTGGGACAAACCATTTGAGTGCACAGCAGGGGTGTACTGTACCTAATAAAGTGGCAGCACAGTGTACATCTACCGGATTCTACGATCTTAATTCCGTGAAAGGTCTATCAAAGTGCAAAACAATTTTCGTATAGTGCGTCTGTGTCGAGGATGTCCTCAAGAAGTCTGTTCTTGGGCCACTCCTGTGGAATGCGATATCGGATCAATGGTTGGTTAGAAGTATAGCAAAACTGTGTATGCAGATGATCTTTTTTTTGTGTGTCTGGTCATTCAGACAGTTATTGGAACAAAGTATCCAGTTCGTTCTAGATGATCTTCCCTCCTGGACAAAAATTAATAAGCTTACGACAGACTAAGTTTTTTGCATCACGTGACAAAATTAATTGAAATAAAAAAGGAATTTCACTGCTTCCATTGTGCGAATTTCGAGATCCGAATTCGGTTTGAATAAAAGTATTTTGAAATTATACTGTATGACGATCTTTTTCCCTATAGTTGCTTATGCTGCATGAGTTTGGTTTACAACGGCTATAAAGAAAAAATCAAGATTAAATTAATTTTGCTACAAAGATCTATGTTATTAGAAATATCTTTAATGCTGATGACTGTTTCCAACAATATCCTTCAGGTCGTGCTGGGAGTGATATACGTTCTGGGTATGATATAAAAATTAGAAAAAGAGAGTATCTATAAGTTTATTGGATATTACTACTGACCCAGATAATAATCTTAAGGAGGAAAAGTTAACAATTTGTCTATACATTTGTCGTATACGCGTCAATGTAAATGAATCTCAGATGAACTGATGAAACTGGTGGCTGAGAAATTGCATGGGATGCATACACAGTACTCGTAAATTATTGAGCGACACAGAAGCCTATGGTAGATATAAACTAGTCTGTGATTAAGTCACAAAGGAGGTCCGGCGAGTGAAGGCAGATTACGATAAATCTTTGGCAAATAATGCAAAGAAAAACAACAAATACTTCGACTTCTTTACTTACGTAAACACTAGAAAAACAACAGACTTCTTTGCTTATGTAAACAATAGGAAGAAGGCGATGAATCAGATTGGCCCACTCGATATCGATGGGTTGAATGCTTCTGCAATTTCCCGCGTTGCTGAAAAACTGATTGAGTATTTTCCACCTAAATTCACACACAAAGAATTCTTTAAGGACTGGGATGCCAGAACTTTATCAAACTCTAACAGGAAGCTAAATGATTTTGTGATAACTGAGAAGAGAGAGTAACAGAAGTTGTTGAAATTAAACATAAGATAAGGCATAAGATAAACTAGATAAATCTCATCCCTGTGGATGGGATTTATCCAGTCATATTAAGGGAGGCAGCGAAAAAAGTATTAAAAATGTGAAAATTTTTAACTCTTTTCGCCACTTTACAAAGGCAGTATCTACTCCCATACACCTCATATTTTTGCCACTAATATATGTAGAGTTTCAACCATTTCATGCAATAAATTTCGTTTTCGCCTGCTCTAACAGATGTACTTTTCCCCGAGACGCTACCCTATCGTTTTGTCCTGCTGATTCACAGCAAGGGGTTGTTATTCGAGCTGTTCAGACAAGCGTCACGGAAATAAGTTTGAAGAAAACGATGAGAAATGTCGGTATTTATCGACGTAATCGCAGCGGACAAATTAGAGTAATGCCGATTAAAAGATGTATTTTTGAGGTGAAACTTGAACCTAATAGCTATGAGGTAATTCTTGTCTAGAAACTACTGTTAGACTCTCAAGAAATGCCACCCCCCCCCCGCAGTACCAAAGTTTTTCTCTCTCACCACTTAAAAATTCCATGACAATTACGTCGTCTGAAAGATAATCAACCCTGGAACTTTCTTCCCCCCGCCAAATTAGTCTTTTAGCCAATACGACTTTTCCTATGGCTAAAAAGGGGGGACCTTTATATACCTAGGTGAGACAAAGGAACAGGGAGATTTTTTTGACAGTTCACAGGTGGCTGACACAGAGAGATCGGGCCGAGAGCAATTAGGGAATTGCCGAAGAGAGAATCTTCTCGTGCTTATAAAGGAAAGAGACATCGATGAAGTCATTCCAGAAGGAAAACAGCTTGGAATCCTAATCCCTGATGTCTATCAGAAGTTATCCTGGAAGTTCACTCTAGTTATAATGGCAAATTAACCGAAACAGTCCACAATAGGGTCCACCCTGCCCAAAAATAGCATTTCTTACTCACATTTATCTCCACAAATATACACTCTAAGTGTCTACCTTGTTGTACTTGGATCCTAAAATGTATTGGTAATATTACTCAAATACTCAGACGGCTTGATCCCTGTCGATTTCTTTGAGAGCCAGTTATATTGTCAACTGAAGATTACATGAAGTACATGAACCTAATTTTACACGTGCCATGAACACAGTAATTGGTAATAAAGTAGTGAGTTGTCATATCATATTCTTGTGATAAAGTGACCCACGATAAATACCTTTGTAACGATAGATATATATATATATATATATATATATATAATAAATCATGTTTTGTTTGCTTAACTTTGCCTCTTGACCATTCTCTCTTTATACACTATTCTCAACACTAAATAAGTTATTTAAAGAACCATTGTCTTGCGGCCACTCTAGAGAACCCTGCCAACTGGAAAGTGGGACAGAGTGGAGAACACAGTGCCTCTTGATGTTGCAATTTGCTCTTTACTTCTGAGAGTAAATTTAAGAACACAAGATTTTTTTGTCCTGAATTAACTACTATATGCTCATATTAATCCCAGCCTTCCTGGATTCCTATTTTAGTGTTTGAAACTTGTCTAGAAATCTCATTGTTCATATTAAACATTGTCCAGCAAGCACCCTACACTATAACAGAAACAGCTGCAGAACAAAAGTAAACCCTTAGCCATAATAAATTTCCAGCAACTTGCAGTCTAGAGAGCAAGTCGCTGGGGATTTCAAGAACTGCTGGGAGTCATCATGGAACAGGTAAATACATGGGCCGTGTTAGGGTAACTAAGAATAAGAACATGTGCATGTATACGGTACACCAATGCTGTAAATATAGTAAACAAATTTGATGAATTTGAAGCGCTAGTCAAGACGTCAAAGGCAGATATTATTGGGATATCAGAGACGTGATGTCACAAAATTATAAGGAATGCAGAATTGTAATTGGAGAATACAGTGTGTACAAATGGATAGACAGGATAGAAAGTGAAGACTGGTTATGCTGTTATAAAGAAACACATAAAATTTAAGAAAGTGCGTCCAGATGACATGGGTAGACAGTTTAATGTTGATTAATTTGGTGTGACAAAAGGACTGGGAAAGCAAAATTGAGAGGTAGGAGTGTGTTATAGGCCCAGTGACTCTGATGAGTACAACGAACAGTTGTGCTGTGAAATAGAGTTGGCCAGTAAATCATAATGTCTAGTATTGGGGGAATTTAACTTTCCAGATATTGACTGGAACATACGGGTTAGTCATCTGCACGCTAACAAGACTTTGTGGATTTATTGGATGATAGTTTTCAACAGCAACATGTTCGAGGGGCAACGAGAGGGAGTAACACTCCTAATCTACTTATCAACAGTGATTATTCATGCATTAAGAATTCACAGAGAAATGAACCACTATGTGGCAGTGATAAGAGTGCACTGATGTGGGATTTATTTAAAAATGTAGCAAAATCAAGGGTAAAGGGAAGAGTTTTTGCTTTAAGGTCACTGTAAAGGTGACTACAGTGGTCTCAGACAGTTTTTAAATTCTTTACAGTTGAATCAACTGATGATGTTAAAGACAGCGAATTCTAAATGGGGTTGACTTGGCGCATTATGGCCTTAGTTGCCAATGCGCCATAAAAAACCAAATGAAATCAAATCAAATTCTAAATGGGAAGCCTTCAAGAAATTAATCTTGAAAGCTAGGTTTTAGCATTAGTATTAGCTCAGGCATATGGTGCAAGAAAGCAGGCTTATACAGCATCAACCAAAAAAAAACAAAAAAAAACCCTTCCCATTTTGCCCATCCGGTCACTCAAAATGTTCGTCTAGTTCAGCCTTAAATTTCTTTAAGCTATTAACTTCCACAACAACAGATGGAAGTCTGTTCCAGCAATCAACCACCCACTGGCTAAAGGCAAATTTCCCAACGTCTATTCTACAACTGTCTTTCCTAAATTTGAATCTATACCCCCTCAGGATCTTAGTTTGAGCAAGCGGAAATATCCCGTCAGCATTGATCCTGCTCAAACCATTCAAGGCCTTATACACCTCAATCACATCACCTCACAGGTGTCTAGAGTCTCTAGATGCTGCAACTTGTAGAACTTAAGCCTTTCTTCGTAAGCACACTCCTATTCCTCTCACCAATCTTGTTGCCCTTCTGTGTACTCGTTCTAGCAACTCTACATCCTTTGTAAAATGAGACCACCAGACCTGTACGGAATTCATGATGTGTGGCCTGACCAATGTTAAAATAATTTTTCGCTTCCACTTCCTTGGTCACTGCATCCCAATAATCTATCAGATTCGTTAGACAAGATTGCCCCTTGACTAATCCATTGTGATTGCAGTATAATTGCGTGCCTGTCAAAATGGTCCTGCATTACTTCTTTAACCAGTGATTCTATTATTTCCCCTATAACAGACGTTAAGCTAACAGGTCAGTAATATTGAAATTCATGTCCCCTTTTGATTCATTACTCATGTCACCTTTTGATCAGCCTTTATGAACTGGAGAGAATCCAAGGATGCTCTCATAATTATGGCTAAGTGTTTTCTTACCTTTGCTGCCTCCCTTAATATAATTGGATAGATTTAACCCACCCCGGTGCCCTTTTTTTTTATGTCCATCTACAATTTCTCCACTTTCCTTTCAGTTATCAATTAGAGTTTGATAAACTGCTAGCATTCTCTTCCCTAAAAATTGCTTGTGAATGTAGATGCAAAATGCCTATTCAATTTATCTGCAACCTGACTCTGTCAGGTTGAGGTTAACCCATACACAAGTGGCCAAATGTGATTCAGCCCCTTCCTTGTACAGTTAATATAAACATAGATGTCATTGCTGTTTTTCTTTGCCAGACTTCTCATAACCTGCCTTAGCTTGCCTAACATCTTTCGTGACTTGATTATAGCTTAATATATATCTTCCACAGGCTGTTGTATTACATGATGATTTACATACATCCCGTGAACTTTTCTTCTCTGCCATATGTCTCAATAGTTCATTTGACAATGATTGTGTCTAATCCTACAAACAGTATTTCTTTGTTGGTATGAAAATCCTAGTAACTTTTTTTGATTACTTCCCAATTAGAATATGCTATTGGTAACATCAGTTGGTCCCACTGCAGTCAACCTTATGAAAGCAAAAGCTTTTCCCTTGACAGTAGTTGTCAAATAAATTGAAAACATTAGTGCACTATGATCGCTGCCACTTCATGCATTAAGAATTATTGCTGATAACCAGAGCAAGATTATTGATTCCTTCGTAGTCTAACCTGCCGGTGATGTAAAAAGTCTTCCAAGAAATCCACAAATGATTTGTTAGTGCATCAGTGAAAAACTCCCAAATTCCAGTCAACACCTGGAAAGCTAGTGTCTCCCGTTATAAGACATTCTATCTGCTGGTCCACTCTTTCCCTGTATAACTGTTTGGTATACTGATCACAATCATTACGCCTATAACATACTCCTATTCTCTTTTTTCGCAGTGCTTATATCACTCCAAACTGAATCAATCGCTTTCACCACCCACGTCAACTGGATGCACTGCATTACATTTAATATTCTTGTTAACTAAGAGCATAACCCCTCCTGTATACACTGTGCTCACTCAAATTCAGCAGCACATATCAGAATAACGTCTCCATGAAGTACTTAGTCAGTACTTCAAATTCATCAAATTTATTTGCAATGCTCCTAGCATTAGTGAACTTTGCACACAAGAACAAGGAACAGTCTGCATCAACATGAAATGATGCAAACACTAAAGTGTTCAAAGAGAAGTACAGGGTCATTGAAAAAGGTGTCCGTGATTTCCCTTTTAATTATCTTCGGAAATATTTGATCGATTGCTGTGATCGTAGGGGTGAACCTTTGGCAGCAAACAGTGTGGTAACTCACTAAGTTTTATTTGACACCTGAACAATGACCTTGGCTGAGCCGTGAATGCGCAGAATGACCCCAACATGTATGGCCTGTCAGTGTTAGTAAGACGCCCTTGCAACAGAAAGCAGTGTTGTTAAAATGTCAAAACAGCACGTCAATACTGACGTACGATGGCCATCTTACTGAGGTGGTGTGCATAGGAGTCATTCTGCACTCACAGTGCAGTCATCATTGTTGAGGTGTCAAATAAAACTTAGTGAGATACCACGCTGTTTGCTGCTACGATCACAGCAATCGATCAAATATTTCTGAAGATAATTAAAAGGGCAATTACAGACCTTTTTCGACCCTGTATTTCTGCAATTGCCATGCTGTGGCAAATGGAATTTATGCTTTCATTCTAACTTTTTATGATATATCAATTTTATCAATACATAAACCATTTTAAACACGAGATAATCGGCAAATGGATACTAAAGGTGTTAACAAGAGAAATGCAATTTTCGAAGCAGATCTAGACACATCTAGCAAATGAACACGTTATTTCCAGCGGGGGTGGGAAACCTTCCGATTGTCACAATTTGGCTATTTAGCGAAAGGTCATACTATAATAAAGATATAGAGAAACGCTTAATAGGGCTATATATCAAAAAAGAATTGCTCTTACAGTACACCTGATAACAGGCCACAAAACATGAAGATTGCAGACCTAACGTGGAGACATTTGCCCCATCCTGCTTATAGCTTGATTTGACTCCGATTTTTTTTTGTGCTATTCGGATATACGAATAGATATACTTTTGGGAAGAGTAGTCAAATTAGGGCCACCAGAACTCATCTGACCATAACTTACATGTTCTCTGGTCGATTTGCGTGTTTTTTTCTGAACTAAAACCTGTTACTGGGAAGAAAAACTTACCTATCCATGTCTATGATGAACTAACTCAGTTGCAAAGTAAAAATAGCCCATTAAAATTTGACATTGATGGGATATGAACCTGGTCTTCTCCACTTGGTATGGGGAGGATGGTGATTGTAACCACTGTGTGAGGTTATTCTTGTAAAAAACAATTTTTTGAGTGAAATGAGACAGGCTGGCTTGCAGTGTCTATCATTTTACCAATTTCATATTGGAGTTGGGAAAAACAAATATGTACTAATAAACATGTTGGATACACAGAATAATATGTATGCTGTCTCAATGTTTAATAAAGTAAATTTCCACTTTGCATGCTGCCATTTTAATTTTGACCAAAGTTGAGTTGCCTTTAAGTTACCCAAGACTTCCTTTCACAAAACCATGTTTCCTTCGGAAATAAGAACTTATTGCACCTGTGATCATTGCTCTCATTTTTCCTACAAATCAGCCAATAATTCCCCTTCATTCTTACGGTTTTTTGAAGTCAATTTTTTTGTCAGAGGAACCAAGAAATAGTCCTTTTAACACTGTCAAAATTTGTTCTGTTAAAGTTGCGCTGTTACTTATGGATCAGATGATGTTTGAATTTTTGAATAAGTTTGAATAAGTGTATCACATCCCTGCTTCTACAGGGATGGGATACACTAAAATAGAAAGGGTGCAAGAATGTTTGCTGATGCTATCGAGGCAGTTAGGTGGGTCGGAAAACTGCTAGATTGGGGGGGATACAAGGACTAATAGATTAACAGTAGCCACTGGCAGAGGTGAAAGGGATTCTTGCACTGCTTCTATTGGAATGGGCCGCAGCCTGGAAAATAAGATGCAGGATATTTCAGAGACTGCTGGGAATCATTGGAGTACAAGTAAACACATGGGTAGCTAAGAAAAATAACAAGTGCATGTATACTTGCGTGTACACCAATGCTAGGAGTTTAGTAAATAAATTTGATGAATTTGAGGTATTGCTCAAAACATCAAAGGCAGATATTGTGGGGATTTCAGAGACGTGGTGTCACACAGATATAAGGAATGCAGACCTGGAATTTGGGGAGTACAATGTCTACAGAAGGGATAGACAGGATAGGAAGGGAGGAGGAGTTATGCTATTAGTTAAGAAATACATAAAATCCAAGGAAGTGAAGCCAGTTGACATTGCTGGACAGAGCAGTGTCGAGTCAGTTTGGTGTGACATAAGCATTGGGAGATCAAAATTGAGAGTAGGAGTGTGCTATGGGCCTTATGACTCTGTTGAGTATAATAAGAAATTGTACAGGGAAATAGAGTGGGCCAGTAAATCAGAGTCTTATAATGGTGAATTTTAATTTCCCAGATATTGACTGGAATTTGGGGGCTGGTCACTCACACACTAGCAAGGCTTTTGTGGATTTATTGGATGATTGTTTTCGACATCAGCATGTTAGGGAGGCAACTAGAGGGAGTAATACTCTAGATTTGATTATCAGTAGTGATTCTTCATGCATTAAGAATCTGCAGGTAAATGAACCACTAGGTGGCTGTGATCACAGTGTGCTGAAGTGGGATTTACTCAAAGAGGTAACTACCATTAGGGGTAAAGGGAAGGGTTATTGCTTTCGTAAAGGCGACTACGATGGACTGAGACAGTATTTAAATTCTATACAGTGGGACCAACTGATGATGTTACCAACAGCAAATTCAAAATGGGAAGCATTCAAAGAACTTATCTTGGAAGCTACTAGGCTTTACATACCAACTAAGAAATATTGTTCAAGGTTTAGGCCTAAGTGGATGTCAGGTGAACTAATGAGACATATGGCAGAGAAGAAAAATGCACGGGATACACACAAATTAACACGTGACACAGAAGCCTATGATAGATACAAGTTGATCTGTAACCAAGTTACAAAGGAGGTTAGACAGATTACGAGAAATCTTTGGCAAGGGATGCAAAGAAAAACAGCAAAGAGTTCTTTACTTATGTAAACTCTAGAAGGAAGGGGATGAATCAGATTGGTCCATTTGATATTGATCGGTCAACTGTTGATGATCCTGCCCAGGTAGCTAACAAACCAAATGAATATTTTGCATCGACATTCACACATGAGGAGTTATTCAGCGAGGGGAATTCCAGAGGTGTATTCAACTCTGGCAGTAAGCTAGATAATCTTGTAATAACTGAGAGTAAAGTGGAGGAGAAATTGTTGAAGATAAATACAAGAAAGGCACCTGGGGTGGATGGGATCTATCCAGTTATATTAAAGGAGGCAGCAAAGGAAGTAAGCAAACCCTTAGCCATAATTATGAGAGCTTCCTTGGACTCAGGGGATGTACCCACAGACTGGAGATGTGCAAATGTGACCCCAATTCACAAAGGAGGATCAAAGGGCGACACAAGTAATTATAGGCCTGTTAGTTTAACTTCTGTTCCCCAAAAATTAATGGAGGCACTGGTTAAAGCACTGCAGGATCATCTAGACAAGACTTCAGTTATAGCTCAGACACAGCACGGTTTTGTTAAGGGGAAGTCTTGCCTGACCAATTTGGTTGGATACTATGATGCAGTCACAAAAGAACTGGATGCAGGGAATAACTTTGATATTATATACTTGGATCTTAGAAAGGCTTTTGATACTGTTGCACATGGAAGACTGCTGCACAAATTGGAGCAGTGTGGCATTGGAGGCAAATTGCTGCTATGGATAAAGGGGTGATTGAGGGGGAGAAGACAGAGAGTGGTAATCAATGGACACTGCTCATCATGGACTAATGTTATTAGTGGAGTACCTCAGGGTTCTGGCCTGTTATAACGTACGATCACTCATCGGTGAAGACAGGATATTAGAGCTGGAAAAGGAATTAGAAAATGTGAATTGGAATATCATCGGTTTGGCTGAAACAAGAAGAAGAAATGAATCACTTATAAGTTTATCAAGTGGAAATCTGCTGTACACCAATGGAAACAGTGAAAGGAGTGAAGGTGGAGTTGGGTTTCTGGTCCATAAAGATTTTAAAAACAACATTTTGGAATTCAAAAGTACATCACCAAGGGTGTCAAGACTAATACTCAAGATTTCTAAGAGGTACAAGCTAAAGATTATAATGATTTATGCACCAACATCGAGCCATGATGATGAAGAGGTTGAAGAAATGTACACCGAAATTGAGAGTCTTCTAGATGAGCAGAAAACCCACTACACTATTATTATGGGGGACTTCAATGCTAAGGTTGGAAAAAGGCAAAACAGCGCAGAAAGAAGAACTATAGGAAATTTTGGAATTGGTGAAAGAAATAAAAGAGGTGAAAGACTTGTGAAATTTGCAGAATCTCAAGGACTGTCAGTAATGAACACTTTTTTCAAGAAAAGGGTGAACAGAAAGTGGACATGGAAGAGTCCAAATGGATTAACAACTAATGAAATCGACTTCATCCTCACTAACAGAAGATATATTGTGAATGATGTTACCGTCCTGAATAAGGTAAATGTTGGAAATGATCACAGAATGGTAAGATGTACACTTGATATAGATGTAGGAAAGGAAAGGAAAAAACTGACTCGAGTAAATAATACAAAGGTCTTTGAAATAACAGAGGAGGAGAAAAGGCAGTATGTACTGGAACTTAAGAACAAGTTTGAGCTTCTGCAGACTGCTCAGAACCAAGATATCGACGAGGAATATTACAACTTTCTGAAAGTGATTAAGCCCAAGAAACCTATAGGAAAACAGAAATCCAAAGAAGAAAAAATTAGTCAAGAAACACTTGTCATGATGAACCAAAGACGACAAATGAAGAGCAAGAAAAACACTGACAGGGAGAATATTGAGTATACTGAGTTATGCAAAGCCATTAGAAAGAGACTCAGAGAGGACATAAGAAGATTTAACACAAGAAAAGTAGAACAAGCATTAAGGGAAAACAAAGGGTTTAAATCAGCAGTCATGAGCAGTAATACAGAAAGACAAATGACACTGAAACTGAAGAATAGCGATGGTGTACTTATAAACAGCAGAGAAGGCATAATTCAAATAGCAGAAGACTACTATAGAGAATTATACAAGGAGCGAGGGAATGATACCAGCAGTGCGGAACATGGATTGCAAAGTAGCAACACATATGACATACCCGATATTCTTCCTGATGAGGTAGAACATGCATTGAAGAAAATGAAGAATCAGAAATCCCAGGGGGAAGATGAAGTTACTGTAGAGCTGTTAAAATTGGGAGGTAGAGACATAACACAAAAACTGGCAAGGCTCTTCACAAAGTGCATTAGAAAAGGTGTGATGCCTAAGCAGTGGAATAAAGCAATCATAGTTTTGCTGCATAAGAAAGGAGATAAATCAGAAATTGGAAATTATAGACCAATTAGCTTGTTATCCCATATCTACAAGTTGTTCACAAGGGTCATTACTAACAGATTAGAAAGAATACTTGATGAGAATCAACCGAAAGAGCAAGCTGGCTTTAGGACAGGATTCTCAACTATGGATCACCTTCACGTAATATCACAGCTAATGGAGAAAGCAAATGAATATGAAACACCATTATGCCTGGCATTTGTGGATTATGAAAAGGCATTTGACTCCATACAGCATAAGGCAATGTTTCGGGCACTGGAAAGACAAGGCATAGATACTCCATATATTATGATTTTGAAGAAAATATATGAGAGTGCTACATCCTTTATTAGACTAGACAAAGACAGTAGCAAATTTAAAATCGAGAAAGGAGTTAGACAAGGAGACACAATATCTCCGAAGCTGTTTACTGCTGCCCTTGAGGAAGCTTTCAGAAGATTAGACTGGTCGCAGAAAGGAGTCAATGTGAACGGAGAGTACCTAAACCATTTACGATTTGCAGATGACATTGTGGTCATAAGCCACGATCCCAAAGAATTAGAGGAAAATCTTAATCAGTTAGTAAGGATTTTGGACTAAAGATGAATATGGCTAAAACAAAAGTAATGATGAACAAGTATGCCACGGAAAGGGAAATAATGATTGAAGGAACAGTAATTGAAAAGGTGGAGTCATATACTTATCTGGGACAAGTTATTAGCTGTAATAATGATAAATGGCTGGAAGTCAAGAGAAGAATAAATTTTGGATGGATAGCATTCAGGAAATATAGTCACATACTGAAGAGCAATATCCCAATTTGTCTGAAACGGAAAATAATGAACCAATGTATACTCCCCACCATGACTTATGGAAGTGAAACTTGGGCACTCACCAAAAGAATGGAAGAGAAGCTAAGAACTACACAGCGAAGAATGGAACAAATTATATTGGGAATCAGACTGTTAGATAAGAAGAGAAACACATGGATTAGGCAGCAAACTCAAGTAAAGGACATTCTTATCAAAACTAAAGAACTAAAATGGTCTTGGGCAGGACACATAGCTCGAAGACATGATGACAGATGGACTAAGAAAATAACAGAATGGTACCCAAGAGGAGCTAGAAGAAAACCTGGAAGACCAAGGCGGAGATGGATAGATGAAATTCATGAGTTTTTGAGTAGTAAATGGATGGCCAGTGCTCAAAACAGAAGGAACTGGAAAGTTGCTGGAGAGGCCTTCATCCTGCAGTGGATTGAAAATGGCTGATGATGACCTCAGGGTTCTGTATTGGGTCCATCATTGTTTTCTGTATTTATAAATGATACTGATGGTATATCAAGTTTAATGTCCAAGATTGCAGACGATACGAAGGTTGGCAGGGTTGTCAAGGTCACTGCCGACACTATTCTGCTGCAACAGGATCTGGAAATCTTGAGCAGATGGGCTGAGAGGTAGAAAATGAAGTTTAGCATTGACAAATGTAAAGTACTACATATGGGAAACAGCAACCCCAGAGCAACGTATCAACTCTGTGGTACTACACTGACAGTGGTAGATAATGAAAGGGACCTATGGGTAGTTGTGCAGGCAGATATGAAGTTCTCTGAGCAGTGCAGACAGGCTGCAAGAGTAGCTCATGGTGTATTGTCGATGATATATAGGAATTTTTCTAGCAGGGATAAGCTGATTATTCCCTTGTATAAGGCAATGGTCAGGCCACACATAGTACTGTATACAGGTCTGGAGGCCTCATTTCAAGAAGGATGTAGAGATGCTGGAACAAGTACAGAGAAGGGCAACAAGATTGGTGAATGGAACAAAGGGTTGCTTACGAAGAAAGGCTTAAGTTTTGCAAATTAGTGTCTGGAGACTAGGCACCAGCTAGGTGATCTGATAGAGGTGTATAAAGCCTTGAATGATTTGAGCATGCTCAATGCTGATGGGATTCTTCCTCTTGCTCAGAATAATCACCTGAGAGGGCATAAATTCAAATTGATGAAAGACAGATGTAGGATAGACGTGAGGAAATTTGCCTTTAACCAGCAGGTGGTTGGTTGGTGGGACAGACTTCCATCCCTTGTCATGGATGGTTGATAGCCTGAATAAGTTTAAGGCTCAGCTGGATAGGTATTTCGAACAAACAGAGGGGTGAAGTGGAAGTGGTTATTTTTTGTTCATTTAATTATTTATTATTTTTTTTTGGCTGATGCTGCATAAGCTTGGTTTCTTGCATCAAATGCCTCTACTAATGCTAATTTCCTGAAGTTGTCAGCTTTAACAAACTCTGGCAGCAACTTATTCCAGTAAATAACAACTTACCAGCTAAAAGAAAGTATCCTGCAATCCAGTCTAAACCTCTTCCCCCATAATTTGAATTTATGGCCCCCCAAATTTCAAAATGCTTCATAACTGAAAATATTACATTCATTCTATTGTCATAATAGGGCTCTGTTGCCAGAGCCTTATACACCTGAATTAAGTTTCCTCTAAGTTGCCTAGCTACCAAGCCAGTAGTAGCTAAACATTTCTTTCCTCACATGGATGCCTTTTTGGCTTTCAGAAAGCACTTTCTGTGAACGCTTTCAAGAAACTTTTTTTTGGTGGTCTTACAACTGCATCATAGAGGGTTTATGAACTCTGTCACTATAAGCAAAATAAGCAAATGCTCAACACATGGCCCCCATTGTAACCTTACACTACACAGGCAACTTTGTTTGCACATATTTTAACCCTCAAATGCCTCTTGTTTTTTCAATTCAACCCTATTAGCTATATAAACTGAGTTTTCTATTCTCAACATGCAAGACCTTGCATTCTGCTGCCACTTCTCTGACCATCTCTAAATACTGTCATTCTGACGAAGTGCTGTTAAGCAATATCATTGTCTCAATCTTGACATTTGAAAATTTGGCATCATCCAAGTATCTTTTCATCTATGTCAATTAAAAAAATTAGGAACAAGTGGTCTCACTATTGATTCTTGAGAACTCATTTCTTGTTATTCTATTCTGAAGAGTAACCTAACCATTAATCATCCTTCTGCCATACTGCAGAAATCCTGCAAGATTCTTCTGTAATCCAACATGTTGCAGCTTATACAATAACCTCTTGTACAATCAAATGTTTTGCTAAAATCCAACTGAACAATATTGAAATTATTTCCAAAGTCCAGGTCATGATTATTAAAATAGCTAACCAAGATGGTTAGCTATGATTTTGTCAACTTCAGAAATTGTATATTGCACTCTTGATCAGAAGTCAGTAGTTACCCATTTCACTCATGTTCTGCCCACAGAAGTTACTATCATCTACTCAACTGGTGGAGGAATGGAGAAATAACAAGTCATAAATTTGTGTTGTGAAAGTTCGGCTATATTGTGACCAAAACCTCAATCACATTATGATCTATAAACTATGGTTTTGAACCAATTTGTACTAAGAATATATTTACAAAAAATCTTGTTCTATATTGGCCCGAAAACAAGTCACTTTTCCCCCTAAAATTTGCATGTTTTAGAAAAAAATCTATTTGGATTTGATTATTAAGCTTTTCTTTATGTACAAAACATAGCATAACAAACGAAAAGCATTAATTGGGTGTAAATAATGCTTCAAATATTTACAGAAATTACATATCAGGTAGCAGGTAATTTGACTCTGAACAAGAGTATACTGCTTGTGGTTTTGGAAGTTACAGTATTCAGTGCCATTTGAGTATCGATATACATTTTGTGCTAAAAGGCAATTAAATAGGTTTGAATGCAGTTATGAGCAGTCAAACTAAACTGAAAAGGTCAAATATCAAAGAAATGTATAATTGCAATGCAAGCTTTAATTAATCATGCAGGAGGCATGTAACTCAAAAAGTGCACAAAGAAATAAAATTTAGTATTCATTCAAGTTTTGTAAGGAATACAAAAAATTCCCAGTTTTGACCTCCAATCACTTGTTAGAATTGGAGAAGTATGGCTGTCAGTAATTGAAATCTACAGATAATACTGGAATTCACACAATGTGCCAATATTATTATTTTTTTGCACATCTTGAAGGGTGCTTTTGTTTTAAAATTCATTTAGAGATTTTTTTTTTTTTTTTTTCTTGAAAGCCCACTGAGTTTTCAGAGATATGGCTTATTTTAACATGGTAAATGCTTACATAAAGCTTTGTGAATGATTATTAAACCATTTACAATTACAATATGCATTTTACATTCAGGTTTTCATTCAAAACTATGAAATGTTAGTTATACTTGTGTGATTATATATGTTTGTGTTTTTTTTCTCTCAGGAAGCAAATAAATCTCCAATATTAAGATTAGGCATTTTAATGTCTATTTCATAACAAAGACAAGAAATGGCCATGACCCACAGCAACACATTGGTATGATGACATGCACAAAAACAACAGGCATATGTGCTTTATTGAACAATTTTGTGCAAATTCCATACTTTTCAAAACTATATACAAAAACAGGTTATGAATAACCAATCCCTACTTCTGCATGATCTAAAATGTAAATGTAACTTTGGAAAACACAGAAAGATGTGAAATAGGGAATTTCTTAACTAGTGAAATTACACAATGGATATTCATTACTTTGAGTACAAATTACATTTAACATGAATAAATCAATGAGACATCAGTAATTTCTACTGCTTAAATAAAACACAATGAAAATGGCCATTAGAAAAATTTAAAGTTTATTAAAAACTTATGGGAGGGTAGGGGTGGAGACATGATGAAGCATACCGGAATTTGCCAGTCCGCAATTCTCAGGAGGACCATTTTATTAGTCAGTCTTTCCTAACCTACTAACTGAAATTTCATGAAGAACAGTATTTTACAAAGTTAGTTCCAAAATGCCTTTAAAGGTAAGGCATTAACTAAAATGACATATACACAGTAAAAAAAAAAAAAAAAAAAAAAAAACCAATAAAATAGAACACTGCTCTTTTTCTCTTTAAAAATTCACGAATCTGCCTGTGCCATGTATGCATCTAGCTCTGCATCAAGATGACTTTTCGTTTTTGCCATATATTCGTCCAACTGGTTATCCAATTCCTGTTTTGTTAACATCACTTGTCTTCTACCCACTCCTCTATTCCAGCTTGCTCGTCCTCTTCCACTTCCTCTTCTGTTCCTAAGGTAACGTATAGTACGATTAATTACTGCATTATCATGGATAAGAGAGATAAATTTAATAGGACTAAATTTAATAGAGACATGAACAGAAGCAAAAATGATTTTTGTACTAGGTCATATAGTTTAACTTGAAAAGCAGGACAGAGCAATTAGAGCATGCTATAGGTTCTTAAAACACTGCTACTGTTAACCTAATCTTTTAAGAAAAAGTACAAGTATAATCCAGCCAACAAAATAGTACACTAACTCCAGCAGTTGCTAATGCTACTTAATAATAATAATAAAAGAAGATTGAAATCAAGATATTAAATATTGCACCTATTATGAAAATCAGATAGGTAAACACACCTGTTCAAACATTATATATGAAGTCCAGATGTTATTTTTCACATCTGTACACATACTACCATATGGTCACAATACTTTGTTAAACACAAGCAAAGCCACCTAATGTCAACTTTTAAGTGCATAGCTTAAATTCTGTAGGATCAAAATTGAAAAGGGAAAAAAAAAAAAAAAAAAACTCCTTTTGAAGAGGCTATCTTTTTCAAAGTATAGTCAGTCCTCGTATAACACAATAGTTTTGCTCTAGAAACCCTTGTGCAATGCAAAATCGTGCAATATAAACAACAGACCCTATAGGAAAAATAGGGTTAGGTGCCGACCACCCAAGATTGGATACGCATTTGTAACCAAAACATTACCAACCACAATAAATAATCGTAATAAAACACTTACAGTTAAAAAATGTATAATTAATAATTTAAATTTAGATTCTTCCCTTAAAAATAAATGAAGACAGCTTGAGGAAAAGGGTTGAAGCAGTGGAATTATGGGGAAAGTGGCAGCAGGTTGTCGTCATTATCGGAACTGGGAGGTGGAGGAGATGCCGACAAGGACTTTGGACGAAATGTGGTCACAGCAGAACTACAGGGCTATGGCTCATTTTCTGTCTCTTTCTTGGGTATTTTCATAAAAAAGACATCTAGTTTCTGTTGTTTCGCAATCTTCCTTCTTTCACAAAGCAGCTGCTTATATGGCTCTAAAGCAGACTGAATTGTATGAAGTGCTCTTCTGCTTCTTTCTGCATTATAATCGTTATCTTCTAGCCATTGCATACTTTTCTCAAATGAATTTAAAACTGAAGATAACTCTGAAGTAGAAAGCCGTTTTATGGTGGTGTTCAGGCATTCAACTTCGTCGTCTTCCTCATCTTCCACCTGCCCTCCAACAACAAGTTGTTGTAGTTCTTCAATTGAAAGTTCTTCTTCACTAGAGTGAAGCAACTCTTCTAAATCTTCTTCCTCCAATTCCTCAAAGCCAAGCTGCTTGGCTATACAGGTACTTGTATACAGGTCTGGAGGTCTCACTTTAGGACAGACGTAGGTCTGCTGGAATGGGTGCAGAGAAAGGCAATCAGATTGGTGAAAGAATCAAAAGGGTGCTCTTACCTAGAAAGGCTTCAGTTCTGCAAACTGCAGTGTCTCAAGACCAGGCACCTGTAGGGAGATCTGATTGAGATGTTTAAAGCTTTGAATGGATTGGAGTAATCTGAATGTTAATGATATTCTTCCACTTGCTGAGACAATACACACGAAGGAGCATAAATTCAAGTTAATGAAGGATGGTTTCAGTATAGATGTGCAGAAGTTTGCCTTCAGCCAGTGGGTAGTTGATTCTTGGAATAGGCTTTGTCTCTGTTGTTGTGGAAATGGATGGGTTTTAAAAATTCAAGGGAGAACTACATTTTTTTTTGGTTGATGCTATATAAGCTTGCTTTCTTGTATCATTTGCCATTACTACTACTTTGACCTGAACTGAAGTTGCAATCAGTTCACTAGAAGCATTCACCTTACTCCTTTAAATGCTGTCTGCAACAAAGATGAAACAAATGGTCATCATTGCACACCCATGATTATGATGGCATTTTTGTGCCACTTGGCAGAGCAGTTACTGCAGACTATTAAGCAACAATTCTTCTTCAGATTTTATGCTCATAAATTTGTCAGAAGGGGCCACAAATGTTGGAAGATGGTCTGCCCATGACATAACAAGGCCTTATATAACACAGTACATACGGCTTATTTTTACTGATTACAAGTGGGAAGCAATATCTCACCATCCTCCATATGAGTCCTTGTGATTATGATCTCTTCCCCACAGTCAAGGAACTGTTGCATGTAGCTATGACCCAGTGCATCAGAGAGCTTAACTTCAGCAGATGGTTAAACAACATTCAAAAATTACCTGAATGTTGGGAGGAATTAGATGTGAAGGAGACTACACTGTATATTTTTAATGTAAATTATGTCATTAAATAAATTAATTTTTAATTAACCACTGTGCATTTCCTTTACAAAAACATCTACATGTTCAAACTTAACTTGTATATCTTAGAATTAAAGACTGTTTTTATATAATTATCTAGGGAAGATTGTGATGTTTTGTTCACAGGAGCAATAAGAAATATTAGTTAAAACATGAAGGTCATTCATTCAAGGCTAATGCTCTCCAAAAAAAGAATAACTAGAAATGCACCCATCCTCCATTTTTTCAGGTAGTGATATTTCCTTCTCCTATAGCACCTCTTATGATTGCAATAGCATTTATTATTCCCTTATCCATCATTTACCCAATAAATTCGATATTTACTATTTTTTTAAGTCGTTTGAAGAAAAATCTTTCCATGTGTGAGTCATATGAATTAATACTAAATTAACAGCATTTGGAAAGTAAGCAAACTGTTAATGGATAATGCCGTAATCTTTTTTTTGAAGGTGGTCATGAGCTACAGCATGTTACTGTGAGGTTTCTGTTCTCCATGAAACCGGAGACTTTGCGTATTCAAATTGCAAGTGCCACAAAAAAAAAAAAAAAAAAAAAAAAAAACAGAATCTCATTTATCGATGGATTTTCTACTACCCTATATGCTTCACGGAATTCATGAATCTGTAGACAAATCAAAGTTTATTAATACTGACATGAGATAACTATTCCACACTATCAATCACACTGGATTGCCATACTATCTTGTATTATTCCAAACAATGCTCAGAACTATCATTGAAAAGTTTGATGCTTCTATCTTCTTTAGCCTGCAGGTCAGCAATATTAAAAGGAATGTATTTTGTTTGCATTTCTAATGATGAAAGAACAAAGGCTATAGCACATCAATATTTTGCTTAATACTATCAGGGGAGAACGAACGAACGAACGCGCACACACAGTTTTGCTGTGAATATTAATGGGATCTTTTACTTGTGAAATCGCTTTCAAGACTTAAAAAAAAAAAATTCAATGAAATATACCCACTTGAAATTAAACAAGAAAAGGTAAAACTGAATAAGCTGTGGCTTCAACAAAGGGCTAACAAAATATGAGAGGTCATAGCCTGTTGCACAGAGCTTGAATCTTTTAAAATTATATAGATTTTAGAAAGACAAAAAAGCAATTTACTGTTTCACTCGATTAATTCCCAAGCAACTGTGGATAAAGAAACAAAATATTTCAACTGTGCATTAAATTTTTTTTTTAATTAATCAGTTAGCCATTTTTTCTGATTAACAGAAGTGAAAAGTAAATGAATAATAAGTTTTTATCATTTAGTATTGGCATTAGTAGTGGCAAATGATGCAAGAAAGCAAGCTTATAAAGCAAAAAAAAAAAAAAAAACCTTCACAAACCCATACCCTCTAAGAATTTTCATAGTTCTTCCTTGAATTTCTTTAAACCACCCACTTCCACAACAACAGAAGGAAATTTGTTCCAACAATCAACCAGCTGATGACTAATGGCCAACTGCTGCCCATCTATCCTGCAACTACCCTTCCTCTACTTGAATTTATGCTGCCTCGTGTTTAATCTCAGAAAGAGGGAGAATGCCATCAACATTTAGGTTACTCAATTTATTCAAATCCTTAAACATCTCAGTCAGATCTCGCTGCATGTGCATAGTCTCTAGACACTGCAATTTGGCAGAACTGAAGCTTTTCTTGGTAAGAGCACCATTTTGTTCCCTTCAGCTATCTGGCTGCCCTTCTCTGCACTTGTTCCAACAGATCTACATACTTCCTAAAGTGAGGCCTTGTACAAGGAGATAATCAGCCTTATCCCTGCTGCAAAGTTTCTGTATATCACTGAGAAAACCCCATGAGGTGTCTTGACAGCCTGTCTGCAATACTCAGAGAATTTGAGATCTGACTGCATAATTATCCTCAGGTATTTTTCATTTTCCGCTTCCCTGAGTGTAGTACCACACAGCTGGTATGTCAATCTGGGATTACTGCTGTCCATATGCAGCACCTTGCATTTGTCAATGTTAAACTTCAACTGCCATTTCTCAGCCCATCGAAGTAATTTCCCCAGGTCTTGTTGCAGTAGCTCACACTGATTACTGTCTTTAACCACACTGCCAACATTTGTGTCATCTGAAAACTTAAACATTAAGCCTGTTATACCTTTATCAATATCATAAATAAATATTTAAACCAAGAATGGGCCCAGCACTGAACCTTGGGGGACTCCACTAATAACATTAGCCACGAAGAGCAGTACCCACTGATAACTACTCTGTCTTCTTCCCATGAACCATCCCTTTATCCACAGCAGTAGCACAACAGTATCAAACATCTTCCTAAAATCCAAGTATATGATACCAAAATTATTTTTTAGATCCACTTCCTTGGTCACTGCATCATAGTATCTAATCAGACAGACAAGACTGCCCTTTAACAAATCTATGCTGTGACTGCAGTATAATTGCATTCCTGTTCTGGTGATCCTGCATTACTTCTTTAACCAGTGACTCAATTGTTTTCCTGGGAACAGATGTTAAGCCAACAGGTCTCTAATTACTCATGTCCCCTTTTGAACCAGTCTGCAGTCAGTCTTGTCTAGCTGATCCTGCACTTCTTCTTTAACTACTGACTATTATTTTCCCTGGAACAGAAGTTAAACTAACAGGTCTGTAATTACTCATGTCACCCTTTGTGAATTGGTGATACATTTGCACCTCTCCGGTCCATAGGGATCTCCCCTGAATCCAAGGATGTTCTCATAATTATGTCTAAGGGTTTGCATATCTCCTTTGCTGCCTTCCTTAATACAACTGGATAGAACCCATCCACCCCTTTAGCTCTCCATTAGAGTTCGTTAAACTTCTGGCATACCCTTCCTTAACAGTTAACCCACTAACATCAAGCAGTCCAATGTGATTCAACCCATTCTTCTACTGTTAATATAAGCAAAAAAAGTGTTTGTATCCTTTGCCTGAGATGTCTCATAATCTGCATTTTTTTTTCCCCCCGTTAGTTGTTGGTGCATCGGCTTCTGTGGCCACAATGCACCTCCCAAAGTTTTTGCATTTTACTCTGATCCAAGCCTGAGGCGGGATTCGAACCCGCGACCTTTGGGTTGCCAGACAGGCACTTTACCTCATAATTTGCCTTAGCTTCCTTAACCTCCTTTGTGACTTGATTACAGACTAATTCATATATACCAAACATTCCTGTATCACCTGATAATTTATCAGCACCTCAT
Organism: Mastigoproctus giganteus; assembly: GCF_048544385.1. Lineage (NCBI taxonomy): Eukaryota > Metazoa > Arthropoda > Arachnida > Uropygi > Thelyphonidae > Mastigoproctus > Mastigoproctus giganteus. The sequence goes on from NC_143575.1 coordinate 210,401,135, forward strand.
GCATTTTTCTTCCCTGCAAAAAAGCTTATAAATTCACTTGGCATTTTTATAACCATTTCTCAAGTATCTTGAAAATGCAGGCCCTCAGTTGTGGGTTTTTTAGCAGCAGGCTCTGTAGAGAAAGTTTCTTCATGATATTTTGAAAATTGGTAAAACGAAAACTTTTAATTATTAACATGTTCTCATCTTAACTTGGCTGCTTAATAATGAAGTAAAACTGTTTCAAAATCACGCCAAAATTTAAAAAAAAAATTAAAAAAAACTTATTAAAAAAAAAACAATATCAGCTGATCATTTTTTTTTTAAATATAATTCTATCTATAACCACCTTATATATATCACTTGATTCAATTTCATCAGTTTGTGGATCCAAATTCCACATAATTCTGACGTTTATACGTCAAAATCAGACAATAAAAGCTAAGAGGTACTCTCCTCTTCAATTTTCTTGCTGCCATCTGTTATAACTGAGTCTACAATTACTTTGAAACACAGATGAGAGATGGCAGCACTTGCATAAAGATTCATGACATAATTTGAGCATTATTTTAAACATTGAGATGTATTTGAAATGACCTTGAAAAGTATATACAAATATACCGTATTTGTTGGCTTATAAGATGCTGCGGCATGGAAGAAGCCCTAATTTTGGAACAGTAAATTTAAGGAAAAAAAAAAAACTTTCGAAAAAAATTTGTTGATACAATGGAAATTTAAAATTCAAGAAAAATAAAACCCAAAAACCAATAAAGAAAGGTATAGGTTTATTACTCTTATTATTTTAGTATTATTCAACTTCAGATTAATTACTGACTTAATCATCCTCTTCACTAGTATCAATGTCACTCTTGCACAATAAATGATCTTCAGTGCCATCCACTGTATTACTTATACCATATTTTTCAAAGGACTTTACCACAATTTCAGTCTTAACATCATACCACGACTTCAGCACCTATTCACATTGTGCTATTGATAGATGTTTCATCCTTCCCATAGGCGTTGTGGATGATAAGGGGAACCATGATATGGTTCCTCCCTATCATCTATTTATTCCATTGCTCCCTCATAATTCTTGAATGGCTTATTGCTGCTGACATCTAATGGCTGTAACTGGGACATTAAGCCACCCAGAATTACTGCCAATTCTATGTTCATCATTTCAGCCAGTTGTTTGATGCTTTCAGTCCTATGTGCTCTAAAGTGATCCCACATTAGTCGTGCATTTTTATGCAGTAGTCCACCATGATGCTTGGACTAAATTTTTACAAATCAATCCTTGATACATTCTTCATCCATCCATCCCTCCCTTCGGTTGTACAAGTATGTGAATTCCATTTGGCAGTTTATCTTTTAAAAATTAACATTGGTGGAAGTTTGGTCCCATCAGCACAAGTTAAAACTGTGGTGTAGGGTCTTTTAATGTCCAGTGGTTTTAATAGTTATAGACTTTTGCCCTCTTAAATTTATGGTGTTATTGGATGGCTTATCAAAAATCAACAGAATTTCATCCATATTCCCGATTGGCTAAGTTTATAGTTGCTTCGTTTTATAGCATTAAGGACAAATTTATGGAAATCTAATATTTTTTGTTTGTACTCAGCAGACATTCTCTGGAATATCTGGTAAAAAATAAAAAAAAAAAAAGTTCTAGTTCTTGTTTGGAAACTTAACCAGTTTCTTTTCATGAAGCAATAACACCAAGATTCAGGTCCTTTAAAGTCATGTATCCCAATATCAGCTGATCATTTCCATGCTTCTACTACTATCATCTTAGTACTCACTGCAATACCCACATCCCTAAGTTCCATTATCCAACTACACAAGTTTTCTTCCAAATTTGGCCATTTAGGCAGAATTTTACGAAGGTTGTGCTTTGTTTTATCAGCTTCTTGTAATGAAATTTCCTGCTTCCTCCACTGACGAATCATCTTCTCAGTAGGCGGTGGTGCAAAATTTCATTCTGCTGCTCTGTTCCTGGGTTCTTTGGCATATTGTACTACTTTAACTTAAATCCAATAATATAATTTTGCTTCTTGATGCACCTACCATTGATTAGGATTTAAATGTATAACTAGAATTCACTTGTTACTCCAACAACAGCTTGGTAATTGCTGAAAAGTGTACTAATGAATAATTGTTAACTATCCGTTAACTCTTGGTTTTGTGCATGTGCTGTATTGCCACTTTTGGCTTCTAAGATGTAGGGCAATTTTTTAAGGTATTTATAAGGAAAAAAAAAACAGAAGTGTCTTATAAGGCAACAAATACAGTACATACATAATCTTTAAAATTGAGTTCCACAAAGATGAGACTTGAGGATTCTGCACAGATAAGTCACTTGGGGCCAGATCTGCACCATATGAAGGGAAGATTTGATTTCATTCCAAAAGTAAAAAAAAAATAAATAAATAAATAAAAATAACTAGCATCTGTCAGAAGCAACGAAAGTTTGCTTGGACAAAGGATACATAGAAAGAATTACAGAATACAATGTAAATATAAGAAATACTGAAAACTAAATGCTCTACTGTGCAGAATAATATGCAACTACAACTATTTACATGTGTGTAACCCAATGTTTAAAGTAATATCTTAAATATTATTACTATTATTATATTTTTTTAAGTTCACAAAAGTTCTTGGATTGAAATGAAATTCTCTGCCTGGTGACTCCAGGACTCTTTCATCTTCTGTAAATTTAATTTACACTGGATTACAGATGTTGAAGTTTTAATTTTCTATTTGCAATTGAAATGTCATACAATACTCAAAATGCAGATAAAGTCTCCAGGTCGTTGGGCACTTTTTGAATGGGTTATGTTTTCTGAAAATTACAACACTCTTTGGACCCTTTCAAAAAGCTCAATGTCTTTTTTCAGATGAAGTCTCCATACTTGAACAGAGTATTCCAAATATGGTTGTACAATTGACTTAGACATTGGGACTATAACCTCAATATTTCTACAGGATAATGTTCAATAAATCATTGACAGGATACCATGGCCTTTACTGGCTGCCTGTTTACACTGCTCAGAAAACTTCATATTTGCCTGTACTGTAACTCCCAGATCCTTTCTTCCTGTATTGTTTTTAATTCATCCCCACTAAGTGTATAATTCATTTGTGGGTTGCTATTCCCAAGTGTAAGACCCTGCATTTAGCAGCACTAAAACGCAGCTGTCACTTCTCTGACCGTCTTTGAAGTTTGTTCAAGTCGTCCTGAAGGAGTGCTGCTTGGCACTGATCATTAACGACTCTTCCAATATTTAGATGTCATCTGCGAATTTTGACATCACGTCTTCTATCCCTTCATCGATGTCATTTATGAAAATGAGAAACAACAGTGGTCCAAGAACCAATCCTCAAGGAATCCAACCTCCTGATATTACACCAATCTGAAGAATATCCATTAATCACAATACTCTGCCTTCTGCTCTGCAGCCACCCAGCAATCCATCTTAGGATCTTATGAGTAATCCCAACCTGTTAAAGCTTATACAGTAATCTCTCATGAAGGATAGTCAAATGCTTTGCTAAAATGCAAAGCAACTATGTTGAAATTGTTTTCCAAATCCAGCTTATGAGTAACTGTGTCAAAACAGCCTACTAAATTAGTTAAAACATGATTTTCCCTTAAAAAAACCAAGTTGTGTGTCCTTCAAAATGTCATATCTATCTAAATGTCTCTGGATGCACTCTTAATCATTGCCTCTAAGATTTTTCCTACCAATGAAGTCAGACTAACCGGTCTGTAGTTACCAACTTCACGCTTAGAACCTCTTATGTATTGGGGATATATTAGATTAGCACTTCTCCAATCCAAAGGAATCTCCCTTGAGTCCAGAGATGCCTTCATAATTAACCTAAATGGTTCAATACACTCCTTGGCACACTCCCTCAAAATTACTGGATATATGCCATCAACTCCAGGAGCCTTACTTGACTTTATGCTCAAAAGTTTTTCTAATAAACAGTCATCTGCAGTTACAACATTATTATTTCATATGGCTCAGCCTGCAAATCTTGACATCATGCCTTCTATCCCTTCGTCGATTTCATTTTTGAAAATGAGAAACAAGTGGTCCAAGAACCTATCCTTTAGAGACCCCACACCAGATGTTACACCAATCTGAAGAATATTCATTAATCACAACCTTCTGCCCTGCAGCCACCCAGCAATCCACCCTAATCTTACCAGTAATCAGAACCTGTTCAAGCTTATACAGTAACCTCTCATGAGTTAAATGCCATCAAATCAGGGAGCCTTACTTGCCTTTATGTGCAAAAGTTTTTCTAATAAACAATCATCTGTAATTACAACATCACTAATTTCATATGGCTCAGCCTCTTCTCAGCACGAAGGGTCTTTTGTCAGTAAAGACCAATGCAAAGTATCTATTTAATTAATCCTTAACACCAGCTGGGTTATCTCAGACTTTCCCACACCCAGTGCACAAGGGTCCGATCTGATTAGCTTTCTTCTTTGTTGTATTCACATACTATTACTATTACATGAAAAATTCCTTGTCCCCATTCTTTGCTCTCTTAGCCGATGCTTTTTCATATGCAGCTTTGATCTTCCTAACTGTATTTGTCGTAATATTACAGATCAACTTGTACCTGCTGTAGGCATCAGTACTTTTCACTGCTCTGTAACTATCTCATGCTATCTTTTTCTGCTCTATCTGACCAGTCAGCACCACATTAATCCATTTCAGTATCCTCCTCCTGTAACATTTTCTTAATGGTATATATGTGTTCATGGCTTCTGTGTTTTGTTTTAAAAGTATTCTGTAATTCAAATTTATTTGCCATCCCTTGGTAATCTGCCCAATTCACAGATGCCATATAGTACCTTAAATTGTCAAAGCCCTCCTCTTCTGAAGTTAGAATCCATTCTTTTACCTTTAACTACTGCAACATTTTTCTTCATCTTCCAACTGACAATTCCATGATCACTCCCTATACTTTAAGCCCTGTGATGTCATCTGATTTGTTAGTAATGATGAGGTCAAGAATATTCTCACCCCTAGTATTTTCTCTAACACGCAAGGTGGTACAAATAATAAAAATCTAGTTTATTTTAAAAAGTTTTTCCCCATTGTGAGTTCCCCCCACTTATTCTAATAAATCTGGGGCAGATTAAAGTCACCCATAATAAGACATTCACACTTGCTTGTTTGTTATTTGGTTTTTAGGAGCATTAGCAACTAAAGCCATATTGCTCCGGGGATATGTAGTGGTCATTCCTTGACCCTTCCGCATCCTCCATATTTCGTGGTCACGGGCTCGAACCCCGGTCTAATCAAGAAGTGTGTGCTACGCACTGCTGCTCCTGCCCACCTGGCTACGGAGGTGCCTCACACTTGCTTGCCCATTCCATCTGCATGTAAAGACTCGTCATATTCTTCACAACCTTCTCCTCTATAGATTACCACTACCACACAGATTCTATGTTGGCAGACAACCTCAGACTCAGCAAAAGCTCTTTTCATGCGCAGGCTGCTTTTAATTGGGAAGAATGACTCCTCTGTCCCTTCTATCTTCCCTAAATACATTATACATACTGTAGTTGAACTAATTATCCCCAATTTCCAGGCAGCATCACGTTTATGTTTGTCCTATTATATCAGCATTAATTGTCATAACTAAAAGTTCAAATTCAGAAATTTTATTTGTTGAATTTGAACTCCTAGATCACCTCATGAATTCTTGTTCTACTCATTTCAAATGTTACTACCCTCATAACATCTTATCAACAAACAAGAATTCTTTAGTGAGTGCAAGCAATACTTTGACCCATATCATCAGATAAACACAGATCTAAATTACCCTTCAGCCCCTTAATTAGCAGTTTCCCTGAACCCTTAGAACAGCAGCTTCCAAACTACTGAGATCTGTGGACCCCCTTCAAATATCAAAAATAAGTTTGCGGACCCCTATATATATATATATATATATATATATATATATATATATATATATAAACACATTATTTGATACCCCTTCTGAATGTTTTGCGGCCCCTCTGGAACTGGTCTATGGACCCCAGTTTGGGAAACGCTGCCTTAGAATATCCTCAATGATATCCTAAGTGGTGCAAAAATCCTTGCACCACCTTTGTTCAAATGAATACCATCTCTACAAAATAGATTCCTTCTACCTACAAATTGGGCCACACTGATAAAAATTCCCTCCCAAGAGCCTTGCAGATTACCTCAAGTCTTGAGTTAATCCACGAGGCTTTCGGCACATAAGCCCTCCTATCGCGTCTAGGCAAAATTGCAGACACATACATATTCTGACCTAACTGGCAGCATTTTTTTCAGCATAGTCCTACATTTATCCAACAGATGACCAGGTTGTACGTTTAATATTGTTAGTCCCACACGAATAATAATTATCTCTTTACCTCCCTTAAAATCTGACTTTCTGTTGATATCATCATCAATTGTTGCTCTTAGCAAACACATTCTGGTTCTGGACCATTATTTTTATTATAAAAAATATTACCTGTTTCCTGACGATGGAGTCATCCAGTAAAACTAGATCACCTTCAACCAGAGCAGTCTGCACTTGACTATTCTTTTCTGGGACTGAATCAGGGATGCATCACTTGGCATGTCAAGAGATATTTGAGTACCTGACAAGCTCCCATTAGTAAATGACATTATATTAATTTTAAACACATGCAATATCTGGGTTGGCATTGATCAGGGACATAAAGTAGTAATCTATATTGTCCATAAGCTGAATGTGTTCTACACTAGGTTTTTTCCCAACTGGATGGAAAGTGACCTTATCTATTGGGGAGGGTTATAAATTTAAACATAATTATATAATATCGCTAATTCAATACTTACCGATATTGACCACGGAAACCTCCTCTGGACTGTCTATTCCCTCTGCTGAAAGAATTTCGGCCTCCTTTAAAAATAAAAATACACTGTTAATTTTGTGTCTCTCACTATAGTTACTGAATTTAATATAATTTTGTGCACCTTATTACACTATTGTAGTAAATGAAATTAAAGCTCCCCACACATCTATCATGTTTCAGCATAACTGCATGGTCCAAGGTGAGAATCACCTATGGAAGTAGCAATCTTCTAGGAAAAATATTTAACATGTATAACTTTTACATATGTTCAATTGGCTGACAGACAGATGAATGGACAAGTGGACAGACAGGAAGAGTTTAGCTATTACTCACCTAAGGGCAAGTAATAACTAAACTCTTTAGTCTCCCAGTTGTACAGACTATATGCAGAATTTTATTTGCAGATATTTATTTATGTTATTTAGCTTGCATAGAGCAATATAACCCTGCTTGTGATATACAATACCATTCCTGCAAAACAGATATTTGGCAAACAAGTCACAAACTGAGTCAAGAACAATGATCAGAGCCTTGCAAGCTAAAGATATGGGAGATATATTCCAACACTGTGAGTCAGCATGGCATAAATTCTTACCAGGATAGGATTTTTGTCAATAGAGCACAAGGAACAATTTAAAAAGCAAAAGTATCTGGATGTGACATTTGTGATATCAATAATGCATTTCAAGATGCAGCATTCTCGAACAATAATATCCATATCCTTTACATTAGTTGCACCCTGAAATACAAATGAACCTTTTACATTGGTTTTCTGCTCTCCTTTCATAGTAAAATCATAATTTTTCCCCAGAACTTCCTCATTATGTTGCGCTTTTTTTTTATTTTCACAGAGATTTTAATATTGTTTGTGAAGAGCTACCAATGTGTATTTTTAAAGAATGATGACAATGTAAACCCTTTCTGCTCACTGTGAATGACCTAGCAATTTCTTCCCAAATCACCTTCACTGCTAGTTTAGTCTGTTCAGCTGACATACGCATTCTTGGAAGCCATCCATATTTCAGCCAGCTACATAATATCATTTCTTTGCAAAGGATGTTTTTAAGATTTAGAAATTCCACTTGTAATATAATAAGAGAATGCCTTTCTCCTCTCACCGCCTACATACTGGTTGCTACATTTATTTATGCAGAATTCTGCTATATTTATGCAGAATTGTTCATTTACTCTACACCCCCCAGATAACATTTTTCTTTAATTTCTCAGATGATGCATAACAAGATATAGCAATTTGTTTTGTTTTACACACACTTGGTTTCTGTACCTGATATGTTCGTGTACCCAAGCAATCACTTCATTGTCAGTCATTGTTCCAAGTTTAAACTTTGAAATTAATAAATCCTACCCGAAATCTAGACAACATAGTCTTTTGCTCTGAGTGTGCTATAGCAGCAGTTCCCAACCTTTTGTCACATGTGGAGTTAAAGGATGCTACATTTGTTTTGTGGCATACCTAAGGGTGATTGCCATTGAATTCAATGGAGTTTTACTTAATCTCATGAAGTACAAAGGTTACAGCAAATCGGCTGGGAATGTCTCTGCTATAATTTTTGTTGAACACTGTTACCCGAACCAAACTGTTTTTTTCGACAGTTTTTACCTGTTAAACTAAGTATAGTTTGTTTTTCTAAGGCTATCACTTTCTCGACTCCCAATTCTCAATGTGCACATGCATGTATGCATGCAAGCGCGCGCGCACACACCTTCCCAATCAGTCAGATATATGGATAACTCAGTGATTCCTTTCTTAGCAATGCACATAATTTTCATATTTATAATAGTAGTTCAATCATGAAGCTTAAAGCAACAAAGTTTACAAAGCTAAGAAGGCATGTGGTATCCTGCTAATGATTTATAGGACCTTTGCTAGTGGCAAGGATATTATTATCCTTCTTTACAAAGCAACGGTTAGGCCACACTGGGAATATTGTATTCAGGTTTTAAGGTTACACATACATACAAAAAAAAAAAATATAATAACAATAATAATAATAATAATAAAATAAAATAAATATATTAAAAAAACTTTGAACTTCTGGAGAGGGTTCAAAAAACGGTGGCCAGAATGGTGACGAGGGCAAAATGATGCATACATGAAGAATGCCTTAGAAAGTGTGGGTTGCAAAGTTTGACAACTAGACATCTAAGGGGAGATCTAGTTGAGGTATATAAGGCACTGAAGGGATTAAGTACATTGAATGATGGTCTGTTTCCCCCTCATAGATGAGGCACAAACAAGGGTACAAATATAAAATCTTGGCAAATAAGAGAACATTGAATCACATGAAGTTGAACTATATGTGGCAGTTGCAGAACATTGGAATGAATTAGCTGCCAAAGTGATGGAAGTAGTGAATCTGGCTAAGTTTAAAGCAGTTGGATGATCAATGTGGAAATAGGAATAGTATGAATATTCTATTTCATTTCATCATCATTATTATTGTTCTATTATTTATTTTTGGCTGATGCAGAAAAAGTTTACTTCCTTGCATCATTTGACCTCAATACTAATATACTTAATAAAAACTAACCTAGGCTATTTTTACACAGTAACTCATGAGTTGGATAAACTAAACTAAGCTAAAATCCAAATAAACAGTTTATTTGGATTTTAGCAAAGCATTTGACAGGGTTGCTGTATGAGTTTGAACATGTGGGAATTACTGGTAAGATTCTAAGATGGATGGACTACTGGGTGGTGCAGGGCATAAGTCAGAGGGTTGTCATTAATGGATATTCTTCAAATTAGTGTAATGGCAGGAGTGGATCCCCAAGGATCAGTTCTTGGACCGTTGTTGATTCTGATTTTCATAAATGATGTGGACAAATGGATAAATTTATACTAAATATTTCTAGAGAATTAAGTCTAAAAATTGTTCTGGCCTGCTCCATCTTTGTCATTATGCCTGAACAAGTTAACACTTTCATTCCTAGAAATCCACGCATGATTGTTGTTCTAACGTTTCCATGTAATTTTCAGTCTTTGCAAGTTTCTTCCCAAAGAGTATTCCAACTCCAAGAATACAGCCTGTGACCATAATTTTGACTGGATGATTACCAGTAACAAGTACTTTTAATACTTAAAGGTGTGATTAACTGTTCTTCCTCCTTTCAGTAATGTTACAGTATCTATTGTTGCATTGGCAGAATATTTTGCTTGTGACTTTTCCAAAACTCATGGATGCATTATATAATATCAAATCCACTTTGTCTTCTGTTATCTGAAAACTAAACATGGAAGTTTAAATGTTGCTGATTAAGACTAACTAATCTTTACACTGCCCCTACAGCTTCATACTCTAGAATAGAACTGAGAATTTTATGTGCTATTTGACCATATAAGGAAGACTTAATAATAAAGAAGCATGACCAAAAAAAAATTTAATCACTGATACTTTCTGTTTATGCATTTCAGACTGACAGATCCACATATGAAAGCAAAATTAGTATTTGAAAAACCAGTGCCTCTTACCAATTGTTATCATTGTCGATTAAACCAAATTTGCACAAACTGTAAGCAAATAAGTGAAGTTATTTTCCACTGAATCACAAAGAAGTAAAAGCCAATGATAAATCCTTTTCTGGATCTTTTGGACTTTTGCTGTCCAAACTCAGTTGAACTTTCACTGAGAAATTATTTTTTTCTGACCCCTCAGTTGTTTTATTTTGGAAAACAAAATGGTATGGAATTTCTGTGTGAGAATAGTGGCAAGCATCTAGATCAGTGTTTCCCAAACTGGAGTCCATAGAACAGTTCCAGGGGGTCTGCAAAACGGTGGTCAACCACACATAAAATACATGCATATAATATAAAATACATGCATAGTGGGGTCTGTGGACTTGTTTTGATTTTTGAAAGGGTCTATAGATCTCAGTAGTTTGGGAACCACTGGTCTAGATAACTTGTTTAATGCAACTCAAGAAATGCTAAAGTGAGAGAGACGTTTTCAGCTCAATTTATAGATTGCTGCTCTTTAACAGACAGAAAACTACAATGTAACACTAAAGATGAATAGCAAGATGGATAATTCCAAGCAATGTTAAGAAATGCTTCCATTTCATCTTGGATTAATTGTTAATTTTAAATTATTTCCAATAACCATGTTTCCATAGTCATGTCATTTACAGATATATTGAATAGGTTTAAATAAAATCGTAACATCAATGCAGATATTGTTTATGCAAAAGTTAAATATTTATCGTATGGTAAAGGTAAAAATATGATGCAGTATCAACTGGAACTGCCAGAAAATAGCCATCAATGCTGGAATCGAATCAGTCACTGTGTCTGTAGTATGCTAGACTGATGGGAGTAGGTTGCTGACAGCACATATGCTTAATACCAATTTCCCCAACTGTATGTTTTACTTCCACCTTGCTTATTTGGCTTGATTAATACACATACTTCATATATACCAACAGTAGAGAGAGAGAGAGAGAGAGAGAGAGAGAGAGAGAGAGAGAGAGAGAACAAATTAGATATAACAAAATTAGCACATAAACTTAAGAAACAGAGTGAAGTGACCATTTTTTTGAAGATTTTATACTTGAAGTGAGGGCATAAAAACTTCACCATTTTTTGATTTATGGTCTAATTTTGCAATATTTAATTCCACTCCTCCACTCACCTGAGGTTACAGATTTAAGTGTCTTGGTTTCTTCAAATGGTACAGTATAGTACACCCCACAGAAGGGTCTCATGACCAGTAAATCATAAAATTATTATTAAGTTGTTCTATACACAGAAGTGTAAATATTTTAAACTTTTATTATCTGTATAAGTTGGCATCAAAAATGCTTCAATGACAAACTTGTCACCCATGACACAAACATTAATCTAGACAAATGTCCAATAAGAATTGAAGGCAGAATTTCTTAAAAAAAAAAAATGACACGAGGAAGAACGTTTTCTTTATGACCCATACATGAAAACATTATCAAACTAGAAAACAACATCTAGATCAGTGGTGTCCAACCTATGGCCTGCAAATAATTTTTATATGGCCTGTGCAGAAAATGAACTAAAACAGCATTTTAGAGAGTCATGCCACTGCATGTACATGCATGCAAGCGTTGAGCTCGACTGTATCAAATGAGTACACATAGTCCAGTGAATGCATATGTACACTAAATGCAGTTATAAAACTACTATCAAATATGGAGTGCTGTTTGATCTTGCAATTTTTACAGACAATTTCTAGTAATTTAAATGCTCTTAATTTAAAACTACAAGGGAAAGGAAAATTGGTCTCTGATTTATATGGTAACATCAAATAATTTCAGAATAAGTTATTATTTAAATCCCAAATTGAGAAAGACAATTTGGGATTTAAATAATAACTAATAATAATAGTTCATTTTGAATGTTGTACCAAGTTAAAAGAGAAACACGTTTCCAAAGAATTGTTCCCTCTCTTTATTACAATTACTTTTTGATGAGTTTAAAAGTCGATTTGCTGATATAAGATCCCACAAAAAAGATAAGCTTGTTTGAGAATCCATTCACTTCCATGAATGAAAACTGCAATCCCAGCTTGCAACTTGAAATGATTGATCTTCAAGCCAAACTTGGTTCAAAAATAAATATATGGACTGCAAAAATGAACTACTTGAATTCCACAAGGCTCTCCCATCTGAACATTGTCTGCTAATAAAAGAAAATGCCATGAAAATTGCTACTTTGTTCCAATCAATATGTTTGCGAGCAATTTTTTCATGCATGAAATCAAAAAAATATTTAAAAAAAACAAAATAACAGATGAGCATCTTCACTCTGTATTGAGAATTGAATTTTCAACCAAATTTTGAACAATTATCTAAAAATATCCAGCCTCAAACATCTCATTAAATGTTAAGTTTTGTTCAGTAAATATTATTGAGTATTGTACTAAATAAAATTTTTGAATATTTTAAATTTTAGATGTATCATTATATTTATTTATTCACCTTAATGTTGAAAAGCAGTAATCCATTTTTGGTTGCAAATTTTCTAAAGTGAGCATTTAAAGGCAAAAGTAAGGTATTTTTTAAAAAATATAAAAGTTATATTTTTATAATTTTAATAAAATCTAAAAAAACAAATCACTGACAGCTTTGTTACACATTAAAAGTGTTGGAAATTTGCATTTTTTATATATAGCCTGAAATAAAAAAACAGTAACTTAAAGAGAAACTTCCTTTTACATGTAACACACTAATTTTTCTCAAATCATTCAGTGCAGCCTGCCAAACAAATCTAACTTTGAATATAGTCCCTGTACAGTGAAAAGGTTGGACACCATTGCTGTAGATCAGCAGTTCTCAACCTTTTTTGACTCAAGAATCCCTTTTCACATATTTTTTTTTCGCGAACCCCTTTCAACATAATATTTTTAATGCAAACCACTAAGCCTATATTCCCTGAAATTGTATATTTCTGAATTTTTATTATAAAATATTTCCAGTACAGTCAGTCCTCGTATAGCACGATAGTTGTGTTCCTAGAAACCTTCTTGCAATGCAAAATCATGCAATATAAACAACAGGCCCTATGGGAAAAATAGGGTTAGGTGCCAACCACCCAAGATTGAACACACATTTTTAACCAAAACATTACCAAACACAATAAATAATCGTAATAAAATACTTAAGTATTTTATTACGATTATTTATTGTGTTTAGTAATGTTTTTGCTAATGCTTTTGCTTCTATCGTAAGCAAACTTGTTCTTTGTTTGATTTTCTACCCAAACAGGTGATAGCGGTTCAATCTCTTCCAATTCTTTTTATCTTGATCTAATGGATTTTATTACACTTTGAGTTGTTCCTGCTATGAAAGTTGTTTTTATTTTCTCTGCATTCTTTCTAATTCTTGGCATTGCCTCATTTAGGCCTGTACCATGTGCAATATCACATGGTCTTTCATTTCGCTCAAAGCGTTTTATAATTTCATATTTTTTCCCTGTCAACAGAGGCAGACTGGCCATAAGCCTTACTGGGAAAACCCTGGTGGGCTGGAGGCCAGTGTGATTTTGGCCATATTCGCTAGTATAAGGCCACTACAAATTTTCCAGGGTAAGAATTTTTGACCCAGTCTGCCTCTGTCTATCGATATTGCTTTTCTTTTTCTCTCTAAATCTGTAGGGAAGACACTACAGATTCAGACTACACTACACTTCACTACAGATTCAACGTCCTGGTGAAGACCAGGATGTTTCCTTTTCACACCTTTTAAGTATTTTACTCATTTTTAGGGAATAAAGCACAATTACAAAATGAGGAGGCATGCTTGATACACCAAACAAAGCTGTGCGCATGTAGCAACTGAATAAACAACACCATAAAGGCAGAGACACACACTATTGACACCTCACTAGCTCACATTTTACTAAAGCACATTTCTGGGGATTACTACCATAAAACAATTTCCAGTTGCGTTCCTGCTAGTTGAATCTGTTTTACAACGGGTAGTAAACTCGATCCAATTACATTTGCGATAATACCGATAGTTGGAATTGTGTGGGTTATTATGGTGAAATGTGTTTCCCCTTCACTGATATAAACAACATAAATACATTTTCAGAATCTTCTCTTCATTCCTATAGTGCATAAGCAAATTCAGTTCGTATTATACATGATATCATCCCCTATTTATAAATTGCGCATGATCAAATTCATGTAGTGTAAACACACGTTATACGAGGACTGACTGTACTACGTTTTTATAAGCGACATTGCATAATAATAAAACTATTATTAAGTATTATTTATACTTTGAAAAGCAGTTATTAATTAGTCCAAACTAGATTTCGAACAGGCTAAGAGTAGAAAACTTGCTTCTTTCTCTAATGGTAGCCGAGCAGTCTGGTCTCTTGCCAAAGTTATTGGCCGCAATTTTTGCCCATCTCTGTTCCACCTCTGACAAAACCATATGGTTTTGTTGCCACATCAGCCAAAGATAAAGCTGACCTGCTAGCATCCTATTTTTCTTCCAACTCATGTACTGATGATCTTGGTAAATTACTTCAAACCATTCCCAGTACACTCCATTCAATACATCCTCTGGTCTTCCGCCAAAGGGATGTCAGATGGATTTTGATGCATCTGATGCTAAGAAAGCTCCAAATTCTGATGTTATTTCTCCATTTTTTCTCAAAACCTGTGCACCTGAATTTACTCCTGATTTGTGTCGTCTTTTTTCACTTTCTTATTCCAAAGGTGTTTTTTCCCTTCTGTCTGGAAATTTCCTCATATCCAGCCAGTTCCTAAAAAGGGTGACACATCCCTTCCATCCAATTATCATCCCATTGCGATTACTTCTACCCTTTCCAAAGTAATGTAGAAATCAATTAATCACCAACTCAAACTATCTGGAAATCTTTAATCTGATCAACAATCACAAATATGGATTCCATCATTGTTGTTCCACTGGTGACATTTTGTGGATGAATTCAATGGAAAAGTTTGGTGAAACTCAAGCCATTGCTCTTGACAGTTCAAAGGCTTTTGATTGTGTTTGGTATAAAGGTCTCCTAAATAAGCTTCCATCCTGTGGTTTGCCAGCTGTTCTTTGTAACTGGGTATCCAGTTTTCTCTCTGGCCGCTCACTGCAGCTGATGGTAGAAGGCTCTGTCCTCTAACTCCTCCACTAATACCGGGTTCAGTTCTTTTTCCCACTCTTTTCCTCTTGTATATTAATGACCTTCTTCCATTAACCGGAAATCCTATCCATAGTTTTGCTGACAATAGCACATTGCATTCCACCTTCTAGTTTGAGAAACCTTGCCTGCTCAAACAGCTTCAACTTCTCAAGTATCCACTGCCAAATCCTCAAATGCTGATCACCAGGTAATTCTCCAGTGGTGCAAGGAAAACTTAATTTCAATCTTTCTAAAACTCGGTCCTGCCTTATTTCTCACAAAAAGGATTCTTCTGCTCCTATGATTATCTTCGATGATGCTCTGATTTCTAGGCAAGATCTTGGGGATTACTCTGACTTCTAATTTCTCTTGACATAAGCACATTACAAATATTGCTTCCTCTACATCTAAAAAACTGGGCTTTCTCTTTCGCTCTCGGCATTACTTTTCTTCCAAACAGTTGACTCTGTAGCAATCGCAAATCCGGCCTACCATGGAATATTTTCCCCACATCTGGGGCAGTGCCCACAAAACCTTTCTCAGGCTTCTAGATTCCATTCAGAAGAGGGCAGTAAGGTTAATTAATGACTCCTCTCTAACAAAGTCTCTCCACTCACTGTCTCATAGACATACTGTTTCTGCTGCATGCCTTTTCTACAGATATTTCCATGGGCACTGTTCTTCTGAATTGGCTTCTGTAATTCCCGCCTCTCTTTCAAAGCAGTCCAAACATGTGCCGCAACCAGTCAACATCCTTTTACTGTCCAACTTGAAACTCACAGAATCAACCTCTCTTCATACGCATTTCCTGAAAATCACAATTTACAGAAGTTAAAGTCTAATGTCAACAAGTATCTTCTTTCATCTTTTCAATTTTCAACCAATGCACAGTACTAAGTACTATAGGTTCTAAAAAAAAAAGTACCTATACATAATAATGATCCTTGAGATTGAAAAAATAATTTAGTATTAAAAACATTTATTTAACATGATATACTGCAATATAGTAAACTAATTATAAGGAACTGTGGGAGATATGGTTTCTTTCTTTGGCAGTTGTTTACTTTGTATTTAATTTTATTTTACTTTACTGTTTATTATTAGTCATATTTTGTAGTTTACAATAATGGAGTAGAGTGTAGAGGCACTTCTATTTCAATATGTCATCTTCAATGAAACAAGTTGGAGTTTGCAGTTTCAGTGAGTAGCATATGCATTTTGTTGATGTAGCAGATTTAGGTTAGGAATTTAGCAGCTTCAATGGCTTATTTTATACAATATGGTTTCTTTAGTTTTGTCAATTTAATTTCTATAATTAATTTTGCTAAGCCATTTTCTGCAATGTTTTGCAAATCCAATTCTTAAAGTTAATTATTGCATTTTGTATTTTCTAAGTTTAAATTCTTAAAATTTGAGTAGTAGCTTAATTTTTTGTTTTCAGCTTATATTTTATAATATTTTGTTAATTTAAATACTGTAATACAGGTAGTTCACGACTTTACGAGTTAATTCATTCCTAGCGAACGCTTGTAAGCCGAAAACTCGTAAAGCGGGAATTTATTTTCCCATAGACGTAAACGTTAAAAATAGAGGTTACGTTCTCAACAATGTTTAATGAAGGCTAAAAAAACAATAGTGTATGCTTAAACAATGAATTTATTTATCCAAAGAAATGAAAGCATAGCCTTTAAAATCACGCAAATTATAATAATAAAGAATCATTTATGTCATACAAATGTTAAAGAATGTTTATTCATCATCATCGACTAAATGCACACTCGTTACTGGTTCATCACTTATTGATGGCTCAACACTCATTGTTGGTTTGTTGCAGTTGTCTTTTTCTTCTTTAGAAATGCTTGAAGGGTAGTTTGTTCCAAGACAGTCTTCTCTTTTCTTTATTAATTTTCATGATAGCATCATGTAATGTCAGTGTGGTAATTGTTTTATGTTATGCGAGTTCAGACAGACAAGACGCCCTTGTCTGTCTGAACAAACAAAACGCATGCACAGTAGTACTGTATTGTATAGCTATGCGCATGGTGTGAAATGCCATATTTATGAATGCTTAGCATATATTTATTATAATTAATGTTCATATTTTCGATTTTGTTGATACTTGAAAAAACCCGTAAAGCGAAAACTCAAAGCGGGACTGCCTGTATTTTATTTCATACATTTAATTCTTACCTTAATAATGGTTGTTATAAGATCCATTCTGAATGCTTCGTCACAGGATATAACATTTGAGATGAATGGCCAGGGGTGATTATCTGCAAGCCATAAGTTCTCGCTAGTATAACCTGTGGCATGTATTCAAAGGGCAATCTAGGATATAACCTTAGTTCAGCTATGATTGTCTTCATGTGCCAGATATAAGGAATTTACTGATCTAAAACTAAAATTTGGTGCAAGCTAGATGACAATGTATCACTGAAAATGAGTATATTCCCAAGAGCAGGGGTCCCCAAAGTGGTCAATATCAACCCCCATGGATCAATAAATTTTGAGGTCGATTAAACATTTTTAATCATATTCATAAATTCCAGATAGAAGAAATAGCCAAAATTTTAATACTAAATAACAAAAATATAAAATATCTATACCTTATGTTGAGAAAATTTAGTCGTTTTTGAAAAACCAAAACTTATTTTTTTAAAATATTTACCATTAAACGTTACCATTACCTTGTTTTTTTCTATTATATTGTTATACTGTACTATGAATTGAGAGATAATCTTAATCGAACACAATTACTTTCTTCCAGAATGATTCACATCTGCACTTACTCTAAAATATAAATGGAGCTACAACCCCGATAAGTACAATGGCTGCCACTGTATCTACGAAAAAAATGTCGACAATATTCACAAGATTATCTGAAATCTGGATTTGTGCCCTTGATTAATAATGAAACAATGACTATGTGCCTCTTATGTGAAAAGACTTTTAGTAATGATGCCACAAAACCTTTGAAGATAGAAAGAACACACTGAACGGATTCATCCCAATAAAAAAAAAAAAAAAAACAATCTTAAATTTTTTTTAAGGCGCTGAAGGAAAAATTCAGAAATTGGCCAATTTTAAATATATTTTTTAAAGCACCTTCTCATGAAGGAGGTGCGTTAAAAATGAAGTGATAATGAAGGAGGACTCTGAAGGCATCATTCAATATTTCTCTTATTATAGCAAAGAAAGGAAAAGCGTATACCATTGGTGAGGAAATTATAATACCAGCAATTAAAGAGGTGATTGAAACAATTATGAGGAAGGATTCCTATCCTGTTTTAAAATGCCTGCTATTATGTGCGAATACAGAGCAACAGCGCACTGATGAGATGGCCGATGATGTGGAGAAAAACTTGGTGTCTTGAGCTTCAAAATTGCAATTTCTCCAATGGTTCGTAGTTTTTTGGCCCGTGTGGCCTCCCAGCATCAGATGCTATAATGGGGTCAAAGAAGAGAAAAATTTTAATTTTTGTAGTTCAGCGTGGGGCCCCATTCTTTCAACAGCTCATATCTGCAGTATGTAAAGGTGGCATTCTTTCTGGCCTGTAGGTACTCCTTCAACAAGAATCATTTGTGCAGCCCACAAACACTTCTGAGCTGATAACCATGTGTTAAAATATCCAAAAACATCAGAAAGTTGGTGTACATGCATTAACCTTCTACAAATAAGCAGAAACTGAACATGACAGAAGACTAGGAAAAAAGGGACAAATGTCTCATGAATTATTGAAAATCCAAGTTCACCGGATCTTTAATGATTTGATACAAAAGCAATCCATAATAGGTTTCAATGATAAGAAAGAAGTGCAGAAAGATGTGCTATTTTAAAATTAAGCCAAAAAACTATAGCATTGTCACCTATAAGAGTAATGCTCATGCAACTGACAGCCCAAATCCCCATATGCTGGATAAGATTTTCTTCCTTACTTTATTTTGCCAATATTAACCCAATAAATTGATTAACTAAATAAAGACATTAAAATCTTACCTGCTTTAAAAGATCCTCTATTTGAATTCTTTTTTCCCCCTAACCTTGTCGTTGATTTATTTGCAGACTGATTTCCTAAACGAGCTTTCAACATAGGAGATGTCCCTGGACGAACAACAGATGTACCTCTTGAACGACGTACACCTCTTCGAACTGCAATTGCGCCTCTTCCACGAGTGGCTCTTGGATTATTACCTAGTCTACTTTGAAGGGATGTTGTACTACGTCTAGTCCCTGCATATAATCTAGCTTTTACATTACCACTTAGAAGAGAACTCGCGGATACGGGTTGTTGACCAAGGCGTTGCTTCAAGCTTCGCTACAAAAAAGAACAAACAAGTTTAATTTAAAACATCAGTTATGTGAGAGTACCTCAGCAATGAATATCCAACAATCTAATCTTATTGTGCTAATTAAAAATATTTAAAGTGATACTAATGAGATTCTACAATACAATGATATCTCATTAGTAGTCATGCTTAGCATGGTTTCTCATATAGTATGATGATTTTCAGAAGTTCCGATCCCATTCTCATTAATTATACATGCACAAATCCTGTTTACCAGGTTTATGATTTTTCTGCATAGGAAGCTTAAATTTCCTCTGAGTAAATAAATAAAATTTCTGTTTATACTCTGAGATGACCACACTGTCAGAGGAGTTCACAAGACAGAGAGAATACAAGAGACAGCAGCGTACTCAGCAGCAACAGCCTTGAACCCCAGTCACCCAAGGCATGTGTACTTATGCACCCTCGTGCAAAACCACTTGGCTACTGCGGCCTGTATGGGATTTTGTTTTAACCAATCATGCTGCCTATAGGTTATTAAAGCCCTCTTGACAACTTCTGAGAATGTCCAACCACAGACTTTATCATCTGTGATTGGACATTCTCAGAAGTTGTGTCAACAAGCTCACAAGCAAAGTTTCTTGGCAGTTGTGCCAACATCTGGTGGGTGTTAAGGTTTATGTTTCAAATGAAAGCATTAAAGGAAGAGACCACGGCCAGTGATCTCAACTATTTGTTCTAAGCTAGCTGCCAGAATCACTGCTTGAGGTTCTGTACAATCTGTGTTAAGTGTGTGGAGAAGGGGTTGTCCCTATTTAGCTGTTCAGTTTTCATAATGGAGAAGATGTAAGTAAGGCAAAATGAAGCATGTGAGTACTGCAGCAAGGTGCTGAACCTCTGTCTGTTTACACTCAATACGATTGTGTCCAAATGGGGAGAAAATTGGAGCCATGAGTACAAAGGACAACACTCAGATCTTGAAGAGCTGCTGAAGATGTTCAAGCAGGAACATGCAGAGAACACACCAGTGGATGGAAATTTTTAAGAACACATGCGATTTTGTGTACCACTGTGTGTGAATGAGTGTAGAGATGGACATGCGGAACAACAATCTGCCAGCCATCCTTGAAGGATAGCATCCTGAAATGTTTTCAATGCAGATAAGATGGGCCTATTCTTTTATCCAATAATACTACAGGTCACTGGGATAAAATGAACAAAAGGAAATACTTACAATCCTGTTATGTTGCAATAAAAGCAAAATGGAGAAGCCTGTACCACTGATGATAGGAACAACAGAATGCTGTGATGTTTTAAGAATGTGTGTCTGGAATCTTTTTTATGAGCATTACACGATGAAAGAGGGTTAAAGAAGCAAAAAATTTCACTCTTTGTAGTGTGCAGGCTCTCCTGTCAACACCTTGTATCTGTGATATGTAAATAAGGCGGTATTCTTCTCAGTCAAATGTGCAAGTCACCTTCAATGCCTTCATTAAGGTATAATTTGGTGAGTGAAACAAAATTATAGAAAGAATCTAATAAAAAAGGGACTGGCTCTTGTACAACCATCACACAGTAAAACATTTCTACCTTGGATGCGATGCACTTTGCAAAAGTTGTGCAGGATTCAGTTGACAGAAACACCATTAGGGAGTGTTTTAATAAAGCAGGCTTTCATTGTATGCTTCCCAATGGCTTCCTGATAGTGAATACAGATAGTATTCTATCAGTATTCCAGCCAAAAAAAATAATATCCCAGATAGTATTCCAGCCAAAAAAAAATTCACACCATTCCCTCTAAATGTTTGTCCAGTTCCTCCTTAAATTTATTTAACCTATCAACTTCCACAATGACAGATGGAAGTTTGTTCCAGCAATTAACCACCTGCTGGCTAAAGGCAAATTTCCACACATCTATTCTACATCTGTCTTTCCTCAATTTGAATTTATGCCCCCTTAGGCTCGTAAGCTGAACAAGTGGAAGAATCCCATCAGAATGCAGCGTGCTCAACCCATTCAAGGCCTTATACACCTCAATCAGATCACCTTTAAAAGTCACTGCAATTTGCAGAACTTAAGCATCTCTTGGTAAGAGGAGCCCTTCATTCCCCTCACCAATCTTGTTGCCCTTCTCTGTACACGCTCAAGTAAATCTACATCCTTCCTAAAACGAGGTATCCAGATCTGAATGCAGTACTCAAGGCATAGCCTGACCATTGCCTTATACAGAGGGACAATCATTTCCTTTTCCCTGCTAGCAAAATTCCTGTATATCATTGACAAAACCCCATGACCTGCCCTGGCAGCCTGTCTGCATTGCTCAGAAAACTTCATATCTGACTGCACAATTACTCCCAGGTCTTTTTCATTTTCTACACACCTTAAGCGTAATACCACACAGTTGGTACGTTCCTCTGGGGTTACTTCTACCCATATGCAGTACTTTGCATTTGTCAATGTTAAACTTCAGTTGACACTTCTCAGCCCATCTTCCCAAATTTTCTAGATTTCTGTTGCAGTAGCACACTGCCATTACTGTCATTACCAACTCTGTCAACCTTTGTATCATCTGCAAACTTTCAAATATGATAAAATCGAATGAACAGTGGCAAATGGCTGGGAATGACTTTAGTTTCGATGATTTAGCTGTAAAAGCATCAACAGTAACATCCAGCATTTGTAACTAGAAGAAATGGAACTGCAACAAGCAGAAAAAGAGGCTGCATCAGTTCCAATGCTGTCAAAAGCTAGACCCCATGGACATATTGCAGTGTTAATGTTGATGAGGATGTCATTAATCAGTTGGCCAAAATGGATATGATTATTTACAAATTAGACCAGAACAATAAAAAATAAAGCACTTTAGATTTTTTTTTTTTTTTTTTAATGTTTGTTTAATAAATTGTTTCTCAACTCTCATGAGAATTTTTTTTGGCACATCTTCCTGTTTATGATGGCATTTTTTTCTGGTCCCATGAAAAGCATACCTAAGAGATTCCACTTTTGATTTTATATTTACACAACCACCAATTTTTTTTTTTTTTTTTTTTGATTTGGTAGTTGTTGGCGCATTGGCTTCTGTGGCCATATTGCACCTCCAAAGGTTTTTGCAGTACAGTGATCCAAGCCCGAGGCGGGAATCGAACCCGCGACCTTTGGGTTGCCGGGCAGGTACTTTACCCACTCGGCTAGCCCGGTCGGCGACTTTCAAGAAACTGGAGCCTGAGTATTTGTAGGCAAAGGGGAAAAACAGGAGATTTTGTTATCAGGTTATCTTGTTAACCATCTGTTAACAAGCACTAGTGATGCTAAGAAAAACTCTACCCACGAACCTTGTAGAATCTCACCAGGGTCAAGCTGGCTGATAAGGCTCTTATTATTTAATTTATAATAATAAATTCCCTCCTATCATGCCCTGACAAAATTCCAGACATTTTCAAATTCAGCTCTATTTTCTCCCCCTCCCCTCAACATCATCTTGTACTTGTTAAGTAAATTCTCAGAATGCCCACGATTGTTATCATTAGTATCAGCATGTACAATATCACCAACTTCTGTCCCCTAGCAGCAATACTCTCTGGTCCTACTCCACCTATCATTATTACATAAAAATCCCCTACTTCTCTGACAATAAATTCACCAAGAACACTTGCCTACTGTGGCATCAACACATCATGCTGCGATTGCTCCATGCAGCCAAATGCACGAGGGTATGATCTAACATTACAATGGGCAGCTCAATTCTTAATGAGTTCCCTTTGATTTAATTCCTTCTAGGACGATGACCCTTTTCTTCAAGCATTCAAATTCAACCAACAAAACATTAAATTTCCACTTAATTTCCTCATTCCCTCTGCATTCACAGCACATAAAAGCTTCTTCTGTGCCATAATATCCAGCTAGCAGGTCTGCATATGTACCACACACACAACACATGCAATAAAGCCTTGATTTGTAGAAACACTATCTTCGGCAATTTCCTGAGCTAAGGCATCCTCACTGCTCTAGGACATGTGCTTTGCTGCTCTAGTCCTAGGCATAATTTCAGTTAAAAAAATTTAATTAGTCCTATAGTACTCAGCTACCAGTAATGCTATGTGATATGCTAGTAACAACATTACACTATATCCAACTACCAACATATGCATTACATGAAATTAATAAGACACATTATTAATTATATGCCCACAGAACCTCACAAAAGAAAATATTCAAGAATTATACTTATTCTTCAGTTCTGTTTAAAAACTGACTACCGCAATATTCCAATAGTCACATAGCAATGACATATTTTAATTGTAGCTTCTTAAATATTAAGATAACTACAAAAAAACACATATCTAATGCAACACCCACCTCTGGAGAAAAGAAAGCATTTCTTATGGCGTAGGAGAAATGTATTATATCACTAAATGGAATTAGGAAATACCTAATTACAAAATAAATACAGCAAATTAATGCTCTTAATAGGGTTATACTTAAAGCAAGATGATATTCTGCTCCTATGAACCTCTAACCACTCCTCTTTCAAAAAACAAAAATAAAATTAAAAACATAAAAATAAGGAAGAGAAGGGAAAGAACAATGTAACACCCACCTCTGGAGAAAAGAATGCAGAGTTCCTCGTCCAACACCCACCTATGCTACCAAAGGAAACATGCTATTTAATAACATAAAATACCACAAAAAAGAAACAGGATTCACATTTTCCTCTATATATAAGGAAATATAATTTTTTTAAAAAAATAATTTTGTCTTGATATTAGCATTAGTAGAGGCATTTGATGCAAGAAAGCAAGCTTATGCAGCATCAGCCAAAAAAAAAAAAAAAAAAAAAACCCACTTCCACTTCACCCCTCTGTTCGTTCAAAATACCTGTCCAGCTGAGCCTTAAACTTATTTAGGCTATCAACCTCCACTACAAGGGATGGAAGTCTGTTCCACCAACCAACCACCCGCTGGCTAAAGGCAAATTTCCGCACGTCTATCCTACATCTGTCTTTCCTCAATTTGAATTTATGCCCTCTCAGGTGATTTTTCTGAGCTAGAGGAAGAATCCCATCAGCATTGAGCATGCTCAAACCATTCAAGGCTTTATACACCTCTATCAGATTCACCTAGCTGGTGCCTAGTCTCCAGACACTGTAATTTGCAAAACTTAAGCCTTTCTTCGTAAGAGCACCCCTTTGTTCCATTCACTAATCTTGTTGCCCTTCTCTGTACTTGGTCCAGCAGCTCTACATCCTTCTTGAAATGAGGCCTCCAGACCTGTATACAGTACTCTAGGTGTGGCCTGACCATTGCCTTATACAAGGGAATAATCACTTCCTTATCCCTGCTGGAAAAATTCCTGTATATCATTGACAATACTCCATGAGCTACTCTTGCAGCCCGTCTGCACTGTCAGAGAACTTCATATCTGCCTGCACAACCACCCCCAAGTCCCTTTCATTCTCTACCACTGTCAGTGTAGTACCACAGAGTTGATACGTTGCTCTGGGGTTGCTGTTTCCCATGTGTAGTACTTTACATTTGTCAATGTTAAACTTCATTTGCCACCTCTCAGCCAATCTGCTCAACCTTTCCAGATCCTGTTGCAGTAGCATAGTGTCAGTAGTGTCCTTGACCCTGCCAACCTTTGTATCGTCTGCAAACTTGGACATTAAGCTTGATATACCATCATCAATATCATTTATAAATACAGAAAACAATAATGGACCCAACACTGAGCCCTGAGGGACTCCACTAATAACATTAGTCCACGATGAGCAGTGTCCATTGATTACCACTCTCTGTCTTCTCCCCCTCAACCACCCCTTTATCCATAGCAGCAATTTGCCTCTAATGTCACACTGCTCCAATTTGTGTAGCAGTCTTCCATGTGCAACAGTATCAAAAGCCTTTCTAAGATCCAAGTATATAATATCAAAGCTATTCCCTGCATCCAGTTCTTTTGTGACTGCATCATAGTATCCAATCAAATTGGTCAGGCAAGACTTCCCCTTAACAAAACCATGCTGTGTCCGAGCTATAACTGAAGTCTTGTCTAAATGATCCTGCAGTGCTTCTTTAACCAGTGCCTCCATTAATTTTCCGGGAACAGAAGTTAAACTCACAGGTCTATAATTACTTGTGTCAGCCTTTGATCCTCCTTTGTGAATTGGGGTCACATTTGCACATTTCCAGTCTATGTATACCTCCCCTGAGTCCAAGGAAGCTCTCATAATTATGGCTAAGGGTTTGCTTACTTCCTTTGCTGCCTCCTTTAATATAACTGGATAGATCCCATCCACCCCAGGTGCCTTTCTTGTGTTTATCTTCAACAGTTTCTCCTCCACTTTACTCCCAGTTATTTCAAGATTCTGTAGCTTACTGCTAGAGTTGAATACACCTCTGGCATTCCCCTCGCTGAATAACTCCTCATGTGTGAATGTCGATGCAAAATATTCATTTAGTTTGTTAGCTACCTGAGCAGGATCATCAACAGTTGACCCATCAATATCAAGTTGACCAATCTGATTCATCCCCTTCCTTCTAGAGTTTACATAAGTAAAGAACTCTTTGCTGTTTTTCTTTGCATCCCTTGCCAAAGATTTCTCGTAATCTGCCTTCGCCTGCCTAACCTCCTTTGTAACTTGGTTACAGATCAACTTATATCTATCATAGGCTTCTGTGTTACGTGTTAATTTATATGCATCCCATGCATTTTTCTTCTCTGCCATATGTCTCATTAGTTCATCTGACATCCATTTTGGCCTAAACCTTGAACAATATTTCTTAGTTGGTATGTAAAGCCTAGTAGCTTCCAAGATAAGTTCTTTGAATGCTTCCCATTTTGAATTTGCTGTTGGTAACATCATCAGTTGGTCCCACTGTATAGAATTTAAATACTGTCTCAGTCCATCGTAGTCGCCTTTACGGAAGCAATAACCCTTCCCTTTACCCCTAATGGTAGTTATCTCTTTGAGTAAATCCCACTTCAGCACACTGTGATCACTGCCACCTAGTGGTTCATTTATCTGCAGATTCTTAATGCATGAAGAATCACTACTGATAATCAAATCAAGAGTATTACTCCCTCTAGTTGCCTCCGGAACATGCTGATGTAGAAAACAATCATCCAATAAATCCACAAAAGCCCTGCTAGTGTGTGAGTGACCAGCCCCCAAATTCCAGTCAATATCTGGGAAATTAAAATCTCCCATTGTAAGACTCTCTGATTTACTGGCCCACTCTATTTCCCTGTACAGTTTCTTATTATACTCATCAGAGTCATTAGGCCTATAGCACACTCCTACTCTCAATTTTGATCTCCCAATGCTTATGTCACACCAAACTGACTCAACACTGCACTGTCCAGCGATGTCGACTGGCTTCACTTCCTTGGTTTTTATGTGTTTCTTAACTAATAGCATAACCCCTCCCCCCTTCCTATCCTGTCTATCCTTTTTGTAGACGTTGTACTCCCCAAATTGCAGTTCTGCATCCCTTATATCTGTGTGACACCACGTCTCTGATATCCCAACAATATCTGCCTTTGATGTTTTGAGCAATACCTCAAATTCATCAAATTTATTTACTAAACTCCTAGCATTGGTGTACACGCAAGTATACCTGCACCTGTTTCTATTCTTAGCTACCCTAACACAACCCATGTGTTTACTTGTACCGCAATGGCTCCCAGCAGTCTCTGAAATATCATGCATCTTGTTTTTCAGGCTTCTGCTCATTCTAATAGAAGCAGTGCAAGAATCTTTCACCTCTGCCAGTGGCTACTGTCAATCTATTGGTCTTTGTCTCCCCCCAAGCTAGCAGTTTTCCGACCCACCTAACACTGCCTCGATAGCATCAGCAAATATTCTTGCACCCTTTCTATTTAAGTGTATCCCATCCCTGTAGAAGCAATCTCTCCTGTTAACAAGTATAGTCCAGGCTGAAAAAAATTCTACCCCTTGAGCCTTGCACAATCTTTCCAGGGCCGAATTGATCGACAAGGCTCTCATCATATACTCTCATCACTGATTAAAATACGACCCCTTTTTGGAGTTCACAAGTATTGATGTCCTTTTGAAGAGACAGTGCTTTGTGAGTTGGCATACGTCTCTTTGGACAAACAGTATGTATTCAATCCTCTGGAGGTGGGTGTTTCTTTGGTCTTTTTCTTCTCTTTCCTTATTTTTATGTTTATAGTTTTATTTTTAATTTGACAAAGGAGTGGTTAGGTTCATAGAAGCAGAATAGCACCTTGACTTACCTATAACCCTATTAATAGCATTAATTTGTATTTATTTCATGGTTCAGGTGTTTTGTAATTCCAATTTAACATATTATCCCAACCCCCTTTTATTTGGTTTGTTTTCTTCTCTCCCATTTTTAGTTTGGTTTGAATGCTTATAACTTCTGTGAATTTTATATAGCCTTTTGAAATATGAAAATGGTCAATGCTGCCTACAATGGGCATGTCTGTCTTTTATGGCACAATCATAGTACATTTATTCATACCAGCAGTAAGTATTTGTATTTCCATATTCAATAAACTAATTTTAACAAACAAAAAAAAAAAAAAAAAAAAATAAATAAAATAAAATAAAGTAAAAAAACTTACCTTTTTAAGTTTTAAAGCTGCTATAACTGTTGGTCTATTTGCCATCTGTTGTGCTAGCCTTCGATTTTTAAGGGAAGCTTGATGCTGCTGTTGTAATTTCTGCCTAATGCTATTGGCAGTAACTTGTGCTTGTTGCCTATAAGCAGTAAACCTGAAATCCAATACAGTTAAGAATACTGTATTATAATAAGTTCATGTGATAAAACAGGGGTGGCCAACCTTTTCCAACAGCATGCCACATGGGGGAAAATCCAGAAGCTAAAAGAATAAATATTCCCCACTTATGTTTCTGCTAAAAAACATATGATGGTGCTATGTAAAGGAATTTTATGCTCAGTGCTTGTAATAAAATAAATTTAATATAGGTTCATGATCCAATGTTCGTCCTTACAGAATCAATGCCATTAGAAGCTTGCCTTCCCCCAACTCACCTGCACTACATGAGCAGTTTAGTGCAGGTAAGTAAATAAGAACTATAGTTACCACCACATAAAAACCTGGGCCATACTTTCTAATTAAATTGGCATTTAAAATGTGTTTAGCTTTATTTCCGATTTTTCAAACTATTTGTGTAATTTTTTACATTATTTTTGTTTCGCATCAGGAAGCATGCCACTTGTGGCAAGTGTGCCGCAGGTTGGCCTCCCCTAAACTGAAACTTACTCTGTTCATTACATTCTAAAGTATGGAGTCAAAAAAATTCAATGATCCAAATTAGACTGAAAGAAAGCCACTAGTCAAGATCTAAAGCAGAATACTTAGCGTCATAAATTCTGACTCCTATCAAATTAGGCTTTAGAACTGAGGTCTCTCTCTCAAGACCTAGCACACATAATATAAAACAAATTTTCATACCAGTACAGAAACAATAGTTCAAGGTGTTTAAAGCAAGAAAGGTATCATAAAGATATAAAATTTTAAACAATAATAATAAAAAATGTATATTACTTAAAATTAAACCTAATGAAATGAACGATGAATGAAATTAATATAAACGTAAACATACATAAAATTATAAAAGTGATATCCATTCTAACAATAAATTTGGACCTTTAACACCTTCCCATTATAAGGACTGAAACCAAATGAAGTATTTCAAAGCCTCATATCTGCCATAAACCACAAATGCCAATCAACTCAAGAAGCAAGTAAGTAGAAGGGAAATCAACCTGAAGTAAGATGAATACTTTTCAATAACCTTCTTCAAAGGGATAAAGGATGGATATTTTTATGCTCATAAGGCATAAAAATAAAGGGATACATTACATAACTTCTGGTGGATGGGAATAATAGAGGAATTGAAGGTGAAACAAAACAGAATGGTAGAACCTCCCCTTATCTTAAGAACCCTAAAAATTCAGGAAAATAAATTAAAATGTAGTCAAGAACAAAGCAAATGCAGAAGAGAAGTTTTTTTAATTGAAAATATGGCTGAAAATTTTAAACACTTAATAACAGTTATGTAAAGGGAGGGAGAAGATTCAGTAGTTTATGGGGGAATAAAAATGTTCCAGAACATTTCCAGATCCACATAAATAGATTTCAGAAAAGCTTACATAAGAAAGAGACTACTCCTTTCAGTAGTCTGTTTTCATTATATTTCTTTGCATACAAATGTACATCAACAAAAACATTAACAGCTAGTCAACCTACACACCAGATAATAGCTCAAACTTGAGAACCACATTAATAGCCAATGATATTATTCACCAGTTAGATATTCTGCTAGCAGCAAATTACTTTGCACACTTACCAGAAAGTATGCAGGGTACCAATTGGGGGCTAGCTATGGATGTTTATCAGACTTTACCTACCTGATGAAAACAGAAAAGTCATTTCAAATACCTCCTCATCTAAAAATGTACAGATGTAGTGTTTGTCATAAAACTTGATACAATTAAAAAACAAATACTGCTAGGAAATTAGCAGGAATGGGTTAACTGTTGTTCATAATCCTGCTCATGCTACAGAAAAACTGAAGGAGTATTTTGCTTTTTAGGGATGGGATGCCAGAAGTGAGTCAATTCTAGCATGGAGCTGAATGATTTTATAACAACAGATAAAGCTGAGGAGAAACAGTTAAAGCCAAATGTTAAAAAAAAAAAAAAAAAAAAAAAGGCATCTGGGATGGATACAATCTGTCAAGTTAAGAAGGCAAAAAATCTCTAGCTATGATTATGAGAGCATCGCTGGATTCATGGAGGGTCCCTATGCACTGGAGATATGCAAATGTATCCCCAATTCACAGGGGGAGGGGAATGAAAGGATGATATGAGTAATTACAGACCTGTTAGCTTGACTTCTGTTCCAAGAAAAATAATGGAGTCACTGGTTAAATAAGTAATGCAAGACCATCTAGATAAGAATACAGTTATATTGCAGTCGCATGGATTTGTTAAGGAGTCACCTTGTCAGACCAATCTGATTGGCTACTATGACACAGTAACAAAGAAACTGGGTGCAAAAAATAATTTTGACATCATATGCTTAGATTTCAGAAAAGCTTTTGATACTGTTGCACATAAAAAACTACTCTAAAAATTGGAGCAGTGTGGCATCAAGGAAAGTTACAGCTACAGATAAAGGGATGGCTGAGTGGCAGAAGGCAGAGTGGTTATCAATGGCACTGCTTTTCTTGGACTAATGTTATTAGTGGAGTCCCACAGGGATCACTGCTATTTTGTACATTTATTAATGATACTGATGAAGGCATATTGGGCTTAAT
Organism: Mastigoproctus giganteus; assembly: GCF_048544385.1. Classification (NCBI taxonomy): domain Eukaryota; kingdom Metazoa; phylum Arthropoda; class Arachnida; order Uropygi; family Thelyphonidae; genus Mastigoproctus; species Mastigoproctus giganteus. The sequence continues at coordinate 210,432,273 of NC_143575.1, forward strand.
GTCTAAGTTTGCAGAAGTTATGAAGGTTGGCAAGGTAGTTATTCACATTAATCATGGTATGCTACTGCAATAAGATATAGGCCATTAGGCAGATGGGCTGAAGTGGTAACTGAAGTTTAATATTAACAAATGCAAGATACTTCATATGGGAAGTGGTAATATCAGATTAATGCACTAGCTGTACGGTAGCACACTCAGAGCAGTAGAAAATTAACAAGATCTGGGATAATTTTGCAAATATAAAGATCTCTGAACAGTAGAGACAGGCTGCCAGGACAACTCACAGGGGTTTGTCAATGATACACAGAAATTCTTCCAGAAGGAATAAGCAGTTGATTATCCCATTATAAAAAGCAATGGTTAGGCCATATCTTGAGTACTTTATACAAGTATGGAAATGGCTAAAAGTTGGGTGTGAATGGGTGCTGTTACGAGGAAAGGCTTCGGTTTTGCAAATCGAAACTGAGGAAGAATGGTTGCACAATACATGTGCAGAAATTTACCTTCAGCAGGTAGCTGATTGCTGGAACAAACTTCCATTTGGTATTGTAGAGGTGGATATTTTAAATAAATTCAAGAACTAGTTAGCATTAGCATTAGTAGAAGCATATGATGCAAGAAAGCAAGCTTATATAGCATAAGCCAAAAAACCCCCCCTTCCTATTTCACCCATCTACCATCCATTCACTCCAAATGTTTGTTTAGTTCTGCCTTGAACTTATTTAAGTTACTGATCTCCACTACAACAGATGGAAGTTTGTTCCAACTATCAACCACTCACTGGTTAAAGGCAAATTTATGCATATCTTTTCTACAATCTTCTTTCCTCAATTTGAATTTATGTACCCCTCAGGTTCTTAATCTGAGCAAGAGGAAGATTCCCATTAGCACTGAGCTTGCTCAAGCCATTTAAGGCCTTATAAATCTCAATTAGATTACCTCACAGGAGACTAGTATCCAGATGCTGCTATTGGCAGAACCTTTGTTCCACTCACCAATCTTGTTGCACTTCTCTGTACTTGTTCCAGCAGCTCTACATCCTTCCTAAAATGAGGCTTCCAGACCTGTATGCAGTACTCAAGGTGTGGCCCAACCATTGCCAACAAAAGGACAATGACCTCCTTATCCCTGCTAGCAAAATTCCTGTATGTCATTAACAAGACACCATTAGCTACTCTTGCACCTGTCTGCACTGCTCAGAAAACTTCATATCTCACTGCACAATTACCCTGGGTCCTTTTCATTCTCCACTACCCTGAGTGTAGTACCACCCAGCTGGCATGTTACTCTGGGGTTACTGCTAACCATATGCAGTACTTTACATTTGTCAATGTTAAACTTCAGTTGCCACCTTTCAGCACATCTACTCAACTTTTCCAGATCCTGTTGCAGTAGTGTAGTATCATTACTGTCCTTAACAACCCTGCCAACCTTCGTATCATTTGCAAACTTAGAAATTAACCCTTATATACATTCATCAATATCACTGATAAATACAGAAAACAATGGGCCCAACACTGAACCACAGGGAACTCCACCAATAACATTAGTCCTCGAAGAGCAGTGTCCATTGATTACCACTCTGTCTTCTCCCACTCAACCATCCTTTTATCCATTGTAGCAACTTGCCCTTAATGCCATACTGCTCCGATTTGTACAGTAGTCTTCCATGGGCAACAGTATCGAAAGCTTTACTAAAATGCAAGTACAGTTGACCCTTGAATAACACAGGGGTTAGGGACGCCGAGCCCCCACACAGTCGAAAATCCGCGTATAACTTTTGACTCTCCAAAAACTTAACTACTAATAGACTACTGTTGACCGGAAACCTTACCGATAACATAAACAGTCAATTAATACAAATTTTGTACGTTATATATATTATATACTGTATTCTTACAATAAAATAAGCTAGAGAAAAGAAAATGTTATTAAGAAAATTATAAGGAAGAGAAAATACATTTACAGTACTGTACTGTATTTATCAATACTAAGTTTTGTTTACATCGTCTGTTTACAAGATGAATCATCTGCATGTCAGTACCTACATTAATACTGTCTTATATGATACAAAACACTGTAGATTATACGTATTACTAACACTAGACATCAAAAATGAAAACCTAATGTGAAAAAGAAATTCATATTTATTTACAGGTATAACGATTCATGCATTGATAACGAAGAAGCAGCAATATGATTGCTTTATGGTAGCCTAGCCTATTGGCTACCAGCAAATATTGTCACCAATTATTGAAATTCTTAAAAAAAAAAAAAAAATCTGCAAAGTGAATGTGCGGTGTTTGTCCTATGAAAAAGGTCGATCAGTGCTCCTGAAAAAAAGCCAATCACTGGGCGCAAGAATAAAATTAACTTTCTGGTTAACACTAGTATCAAAAAAATCTCATTAATCGCCTGCCTTATTTGGTTTTAAGTTTTTACTTAATTTTTATTTACTTAGGTGTTTTAAAATCGTAATAAAAAATAAAATAATTCTATAGCAAGCGTATTTTAACTTGTAAAAAACATTGATAGAGCGATTTTTAAGGTTTTTTATGTTGTAATGTGCTCATTTGACGAAAAATGTTGCTGGTCACTGTTCTAATTTCTCACAATCGTGAGGGATTAGAACAGTGTCCAGCTGAGGGTGACGAATTACCGACATTATATTATACTGTTTATTTTGTATACACTGCCCTTTAGACTAGAAAAAAGGGCAAGGGTTATAAAATTGATAAACATCCTGACAAAGGGCGAGCCATATTTTTAAATCAAAAGCCCCTCTCCCACACTTTTCGTTCCCCCATTTTTTTTTTTCATCAGCCTGCTGTCCTCGTTGCAATTATGTAAAAAATGGCAATTACACTGTTTCAATAATTTCAGTAAAACTTAAAACAGCGTTTAGTTCAAGTTCTCGCCAACTGGTCTGTACTGAGTTGGCGGAGCACTAAGCAGTCTCTTCATGATATCACTTCTCAAAACATCGTGGCAACTAAATAAGACAACTTATTTTTTCTTAAATTCGATAAGAATAAATTTGTTCCTTTCGTTTTTGCGCTGAGGCTTCACATTGTAAATTACGTGTCGGTGGCCAACTCCTCTTTTTTATTTCTTTAAAGGAAGTTTGAGATGCGGCAGTTAAAAAAAAAAAAAAAAAAAAAACCATGCAACCTCTCGCAAAAGACAAACTAACTCGAATATGGCATGGGGGGAAAAAACAAACTTAATTCCTCCCATCCAGGAAGTTGAACCCAGTCCTCTTTCCCTCAGTGTAGCAGGTGTAACCTGTTTTATGTGAGGGGAGTGAAGTAGTCATTGAGCTGTCAGACGGTTCAATTTTATCAAATGTGCTGCAAGGTTTAGAAAAACAATCCATATTTAAACTAACGAATATTTATATTTTGTCTCAACCTACAGAATGTCTAGATCCGACTCAGATGGCAACATCCAGTATTATAATACAGTATTCAGTTGCATAGAATGTGTCAAATCCTTTTTCGTACAAATTTCTATGCTGTAACCAATTATAGTGTCTGTCTTTTGAGACTAGTGAAAAATTCTTATTTAGCTTTATCATCTGTTTCCAGTCGCTGCACTGAGTCCAGTGACTGTCTGAAAGATTTATTGTGATATAAAGTTACTGTATTCGTAATACTGTTTTACTGATGCTTCGCCTGAAAGATTTTTCAGTTGTCTTCTAGAATTCTTTCACATTGAACTTTATTCATGATATTCGATTCCGGAAAAGGTTCTGACAGCCAGCCAGTGCTATTTTAACATTTAATGAACTATTCTGTTTGACAGACCTGTACTCACAGTTGCAGTCGTTGGATTACTAAAAGTTGGTCGTGAAAAGAAGGGAAGCGGGTAAAAATTTGATTTGTTTATATTAACCAATGTAGTGCGCTTGCGCATTTTGTTTTGCTTGTTTTAGGGCACCTATGCCATCTTGTTCAATCATGAACTTTTACACTGATATCCACAGCGGGAATTTTAGCCAAACAAATATTGCTAAATCGGAAGCCAACTGAAATATTGCTAAATCGGAAGCCAGCTGAAATATTGCTAAATCGGACTGTCATGATAGAAATATCAGCAATAAAAGGGATAAAGATGCCCATTAGATTAAGGTCAGTACTTTTCAGCCCCTCTTTCTCCCCCGGCTGTGTAGGAGTTCATTTGGGTATATCCCCCAAATTTGTATTGTTTATTTATTTAAAATTTTTTTCAGAAGTTTTCCAATTGTAATGTAACTTCTTTGAGAACTAACCTTTTTTTTTTTTTTTTTTTTTTGGTAGTTGTTGGCGCATAGGCTTCTGTGGCCATAATGCACCTCCCAAGGTTTTCGCAGTACTTTGATCCATGCCCGAGGTTGGAATCGAACCCGCGACCTTTGGGTTGCCAGGCAGGCACTTTACCCACCCGGCTAGCCCGGTCAGCGAGAACTAACCTATGGTACCATTCTTTGGGATGTATATCATAGCGCCCCGCACTTTTCAGGTAAGCTTCCAAAAAAGAGTGCAATCGAATATTTATGAAGAGAAAAACGTTTGCTCTTGTGGTTTGTAACTAAGCGCGGGCCTCTGGTAAAAGAGTGTGGTGTTTTAAGGCTTTCAAACGAAATTAAATACTCGGAATATATATATACTATTTTTTCCCCCTCTTCTTTTTTCCTGAGGCTTCGCAAACAAGGGGACAATTTAAATTTTGAATGATCAAAGTATCAGAATTTTCTTTTAACATATAGGCTACCGGATCAAATATTTCTAGCCTTCTGATGCCTAGGGAGCTTGTGTAACTTAGAGAGAAATTATAATTTGGATTACGGGCATGATCCTTTGATTTGATTGGTGGAGAGATGGAAGGCAGAGTTGTTAGAAATTGCCATTCTTCAGAGTAGATTATGGTTATAAGTGAGGTAAATTTTTGTTTAAAATTGGAGGTTGGTGGCTGAGCTCCTTCAGAATGGAGAGGCTTCTTTGATGGCTGGAGAAATGGCAGTTAAGTCTTTAATTTTTCTAAATGTAAGATTCTGTATTTAAGAAATATTCATTGAAAGAATTTGGAAGGGCCATATCCTCAATCGGCGAGAAATTCGCTTAACATGGGGGTTGGTACAATGGCATCATGGTTTTATGTAACTGATTATTCAGTGTAGTGCAATATCAGGCAACTCGTGAAAGTATTCACAATATGAAATATAAAAACGATGCCATTTTCACCAATTTGTTGTCACTTAACGTAAAAACATGATGTTAATGCACTAACCTTCGCGTTAAGTGAGTTTCTCGTGGGTTGGGGCTATAGCCCTACCAAATTCTTTCAGTTTACACTTATATATCATCTGGCATCTCGTCTACACTGAAAGGACAGAATTCCTGGGCTACCTGGGAGTCTAAAACGCTAATGGAACTGATATTCGGGTGACACTCAAGTCAAGTGCACCCAATTTCGGTTAAGTCTGAACGGTCTGTGACAACCAAATCCTCTGCTTGCACCTTCACGATGGTGGGACTGTTAGTAATCCTGGGTATAACCTCCATGCACAAGTACATGGTGGGTGAACACCCAGGTGTGAACCAACGTAAGCAGGGGTCGAGGTGTGGTGCCCACACCACATGGAGGAATGCCGCCCCTCTATGTTATACCAGGCAGTACTAGGTGGTAGATGACTTTCATCAACTGGTGAAATACCACCACTTTGCTTATTGGAGGCTTGAAGTGGTGAAACCCATGTTTAGTCTCTAGAGCAAAGTTTCCAGCACCCCCCTTCCACCATACTTCTCCTTCAACCCATGCATTGTACTAAGTACTATAGGTTTTGATACCTTTCGTGTTTGGGGTTTTCATAAAAAAAAAAAAAACACACTATGACACAAAAATGTCTCATACATTCTTGCCGTACAGTTATCAGATTTTCACACGAAGACACTCACCCACATACACAACAGATAAGTTTATTAACTGTATGGCATGATGATTATTTACTATTCATTAAGTGGAAGTGGATCATCATAAAGGTCTTCATCCTCGTCGTCTTCACATTGAGGAGGAGGAAGAGGCGGGGTTGATCTCGCTGTCTCAGAGGTGGCAGAAGCAGAAGAGGTAGGAGAAGCAGACACACTCGGTGTAACTTCACGGAAATACATCGTGATTTCTGTCTGACCTTTTTGCCTTTTCAATTCTCTAAAAATGTTTCTATACGGTACCAATCCTTCCACAGTTTGCTTTAGTTTCAGTGCCCATATTATAGAAGGGTCCACGTTGTAAAAGAAGTCAAAAGCAGTCTCAAATAATCGGAACCCTTCAGCTAGATTGTCTAATGTCAATTTGTTTTCTGGCACTGCTTCTTCCTCATCGTCTGGCACTGGTTCGGAAGCACTCCTCTCCATCAAGTCGTCTTCTGTTAATTTCTCAGGTGTGGCTCTTGAATTTCTCCAAGATCCATATCTTGAAACCCTTCACCCCCCCACCTTTTTTGTCATATCCACAATCCCTTTCATGATTTCCTTGATTGGCTCTGTCGTAAATCCTGTGAAGTCATACACAACATCTGGACACAATTTTCTCCAGCAGGAATTTATTGTTTCGGGCTTGATGGCTTTCACGGCTTTTTCTATAACAACGATGGCATCTTCAATGGTGTAATCCTTCCAGACTTTCATGATGTTCTCTCTATCAAGGTTCTCTTCTATAGTGTTGACAATCCTTTTCATGGAGTACCATGTGTAATGAGCCTCAAAGGTCCTTATGACCCCCTGATCTAGAGGCCGAATTAGAGAGGCTGTGTTTGGGAGCAAGTAGACCACTTCGACACCATTGATGTTGAACTCATGGGGTTCTGGGTGGCCAGGGGCATTGTCCAATATCAAAAGAACTTTAAAAGGCAGTCCCTTACTGGCAAGGTACTTCCTCACTTCTGGGACAAAGCATTGATGGAACCAATCCAGAAAAAGGGTTCTCGTTGTCCAGGCCTTCTTGTTGTTCAACCAAAAGACTGGCAGCTGGTGTTTATCTTTTCCCTTCAAGGCTTGGGGGTTAGCAGCTTTATAGATAAGGGCAGTCCTGATCATAAACCCGACTACATTTGCATAAAACAGTAGAGTTAGCCTATCCCTTTATGCCTTAAATCCTGGTGCTCGCTTCTCTTCCTTACTAATAAATGTCCTTTGGGGCATTTTTTTTCCAGAATAGGGCACTTTCGTCTGCATTAAAAACCTGTTCAGGCAGATATCCTTTCTCCTCAATGATTTTCTTAATGGCGTCTGGGAACTCGTCTGCTGCCTCCTGGTCGGCAGAAGCGGCTTCTCCTGTTATCTTGACATTTTTTAAAGCCAAAACATCTTTCTAAAATTATCAAACCAACCTTTGCTGGCATTAAATTCTCCAGCTTTAGATCCTTCACCTTCCTTTTGCTTTAAGTTGTCATATAATAACTTCGCTTTTTCTCGAATCATATCAGAGTCTATAGGTATGCCCTTCTTATAAGCAATCTTGCACCCACAAAAGTTGCATTTTCAATACGAGATATAAAAAGGTATTTCACAAAAAGTGCGAGGTTTTTGCACCTGCTGGTGTAGCTGCAGCGACGGCTTCATGAATTTTCTTTTCTTTTTTTACAGTGGTCCTTATGCTGGATCCATTTATTTTGAAATGGCAGGTAACTGCACTGTAGACCTCAATCTACGGTACATATCAAGAAACTCAACTTTTTCTTGTAATGTCATGACTTTTTTCTGCTTCTTGGGAGCACTTCCATCATCACTAGTGGCACTTTGTATGGGTCCCACGGTGTTATTCAAGGTTTCCAGTATTGCACCAAACACGATGAAACATACGCGAGAACCGTGTATTTTTCGACAGATCATTTTTATTGCAATACACAATTTATTGGAGAGATGAACTGCTCACGCAGAGATGATTAGCATCACATGGCGTTTAAAGCCATGTGACTATTTCAGACTATTTACCTTGACTGCCTTCATATTTTTTTGACACTGGTGGTCAATATAGAATGTTTGACACTCCACAACTGCCAACAAAGTTACTATGCAAAAGTATGAAAGCTAATGTATTTTTAGATAGCTAACCTGCACAATTAAGTCAAATCTTAAAAAAAAAAAAAAAAAAATAATAATGCTTGTTACACACCTTTTTCAAATTTTCCAAGGTTAACAGAGATATATGAGTAATATGCAAAAGTTAAGATATAAATGACACAAGCACAATAGTTTTCAAAATAAATCATATAAATCAATTGAAGTACTGGCAATTGCAGACTTACGTAAGGATTGTGTTCCGTGGAACTCTGTGTAAGTCGAGTTTTACGTAAGTTGGAATTTCCCTAAATGCTTGTGTAGCACTCGCAACTATGCTTGCTGAATTTGATTGTAGCAAAAAATAAATGTTTGACGAAAATGTAAATAGAATTATTTATTCAATATTTTTTTTATCTCATGCATAGAAAAAATTACAAAAGTGTGCAATTACAAAAAAGGGAGGGGACAGGCATAACGTCAGCAAGTTTTATCTTTCGAGCATTGTTTCTAGAATCAACATCTCCAGCTGATAAGCATGCCACTGCAGAGGTTGAGGACTGGAAATTTCTCTGCTGCTGCAGAATCGGCACTGGAAACTTCACTGCATATGTTAACAAGTGGAAACCAGCGCGATGCTTGAACCTATTAAACCACCCATTGCTTGCCACGAACTTGGCTTGGGGTTCGCCATACTTATCTTTAATATCTTCATAAATACTTGTTACTTTTGCTTGAATGGTCATTAGACTCAGGGGCACTCAATTCTGAATCTGATTTTCCATCCATATTATTAATAGCTGTTCCATCTTCGATATAGCACCCGAACGCTGTTTTGTGATCACTGTTGATCTTAAATGCATTGATCCTTTAACATGTTCTTTTATATGCACACTGTCCTTTGAAATAGCATTCACTGTTGAAGCAGCGAGACTTAATTCCCATGCAATAGATGACAAACTTTGTCCTGCTCCTTACTTCTTTAAAAGGAAGTGAAGAAGAATTTAGAAATGAAGACGAAAATCTTCATTTCTAAATCAATTTTGCTTGGTTCCTGCCACCACTTGCACTTTCCATTGGTCGCTTTCCCTTCATCATTGTAATAAGTAAATAAGAAAGAAGAAAATATTCTGAAAATTTATTTATGTTTCGTATATGACTGAAAATTTCAGTGAATGGGAAACACATTTCACCATAATAACGTAAAAACCAACACAATCCAGTTATTGGGATTATCGCAAATGCAATAAGATCGAGTTTACTACCTGTTTATAATTAGATGCACTAACAGAAAAGCCCAATGAACCAGAAAGTGCAAATTGTTTGGATTGTTTTATGGTCGTGACCTCCAGAAATTTCTTTTAGAAAAATATCAACAAAGCCATTCAAAATTGATCCTTATAATGGAACATATGATAAAGATGAAAGGATAGCACTCCGTTATAAAAATGGCCTTTCAGAGTGATAAACAGCTTAGTTATATAGCGAAAATTTCAACTCCAAGGTCTTGGAATGAACTACCAAAAAAAAAAAATATATATGTTATTGGGTTCACACTGCAATGTTTTCCCAATACCTCCATTTATTTCTGCGGGGTGCAAAATGCATTTCCATGATTTTTTAAAGTTTACACCGGCCGGTAAAAATTTATGGAAGTGGAGTATTGCATAAGTTGGAGAGTGCTTGTACATGGTTATGATGCAACAACACTGTGTAAACCTGTGAGCAAAATATTTCATTTGTGAAATATGCAAATTAGCTCAAGATTTGCTGAAAACAAGTATCAAAAGAGATTATAGGCTTTAACAGAGGGCATGATTATTCCTGACAGCTAAGCAACACTTACAATAGACTCTCATGCTGTTAATAAGAGTTCAAAGTCCTGACGGTACTGAAGACCACTCTACAAGGAGAACAGTTCATAATCCATGATACATGGATGAAGACTTAAAATTTCTCCCTAGAACATCCATACATACTCAATTAGATTCATACCTACTGGGGTCTGGAGATCACAGTGGCTGTTCCAGTCAGTAAATATCCCCACTCCAAAGAAAATTTTCACCAGTTGTGCTCTATCTTGAGCATTAGCACCCAGTGAACAGAAGTGAGTGCCTATGGCAACTGTAGAAAGTGTGGCACGGGATTCAAGGATTTCAATTATACAAAAGACTACAAAAATATAACTATTTTTTTGGTATCAGGTAGATCTGAACACATGGCATGTTTAATTTTGCACTCTTTCACCTTGACCATCATTGAACATAATACCTGTATATATCAACAGTCCACGTCTCTAGTAGCAGGGAAGTTCTTCCCCCGATGCTTATGAGTTAATTTTGGTATCCCCCACCTCAAGAAAAAGTTTGGTCGCTATAAACTCAAAACAGATTTACTGTGCTATTACCTCCTTATGTTGCTTGATGGCTAGGATCATATATTATCATCTCTTAGTGTTATGAACGTTGGTCAACTTTACTGTATAGCCCTTTGGGATGCCTTTCCTGTATTTTGGAACCATCTACATACTTGGGTGGACATTACACTGATAGAAGCAGACCATTCTCCACCAAAATGAATTATTCATATAACATTGCTGGGTTGTTTGTTTGTTATTTGGTTTTTAGGAGCATTAGCAACTAAGGCCATATTGCTCCGGGGATATGCGGTGGTCATTCCCTGACCTGTCCGCATCCTCCGTATTTGGTGGGCACGGGCTCGAACCCCGGTCTAATCAAGAAGCGTGTGCTACGCACTGCTGCTCCTGCCCACCTGGCTACGGAGGCACTGCTGGGTCAATTTGACTTAATCCCAAGCTTGAAAACTATGCACAATAAAACTCAGTAATGCACAGTTTGTCTGCCCTATTTTAAACCACCCATGTATATTAAATTGATATATATATATATATTAAATATTAAATATATATATTAAATTGATATGCACAATTCCAGTCGGACTTACAAAGAGTAAGTATGAGAACTACACCTTAACTTTTGTTTGGCAGTGTACAATAAAATAAAAACATGCTGTAATTGAAAAATATCATCTGATAGTCTATTTAACCACTAAGAGCTTTAATCATATTTCATTAAGATATATAGCTTGTAAATAAGAGAAAACAGGAAAAAAAAAAAAATAATAATAAATAAAAAAAAAAAAAATATATATATATATATATATATATAGCTTACCTTTCATTAAGGCTCATTTTGGTTGTATTTTTCAAAACTATTTTATTGAATGCTGACTGGGAAGCCATTTTATTTCCTGATTTATCTCCAAACTATTGTAAAATGAAACTGTAAATACATTTTTCACTTTTTAATAACAAAATTAAATGAGATAAAAATTATTATTATTATTATTATTATTAACAAAAAAAAAAAAAAACTTGCCATTCCAAACTTTTTTGCATATACACCCAATCCCCACTGTTTAATTCAAATGGTCACTTCTGAGACCAGTGAAAGTCAAGTTTTATATTACATCATTTAATTTCTGAAGCTTGAGACTACATAAATATCTTTCTCAAACCAGCTTCTTTCAAGCTTAAGGTTTTAGTTTGTATGATATGCAAGTGATATGAAGGAGGGGAGAGAAGGGATTATGCTGTTTGTTAAGAAACACAAAATATAAGGCAGTGCATCCAGTTGACATGGGTGGCCAGTGCAATGTTGAGTCAGTCTGGTGTGACATAAACACTGGGAAAGCAAAAATGACAGGAGTGTGCTATAGGACTAATGACTTGAATGAGTACAATGAACAATTGTACAAAGAAATAGAGTTGGCTAGTAAATCAGAATGTCTTATAATAGGGGATTTTAACTTCCCAGATATTGACTGGAACTTATGGATTGGTCATTCGCAAACTAGCAAGACTTGTGTATATTTTTATTGGATGATTGTTTTCTACAGCAGCATGTTCAAGAGGCAACCAGAGGGAGTAATATTCTTGATCTGTTTATTAGCAATGATTATATGTCAGTACTCTGTGGCAATGCTCACAGTGTACTGACGTGGGATTTACTTAAAGAGGTAACTACCATTCAGGGATAGAGGGAAAGGTTTTGCTTTCATAAAGGTAACTATGGTGGTCTCAGACAATTTTTAAATTCCGTATGTTGGGACCAACTGATGATGTTACCAGTTAGTAACATCATCAGAGGTAACAGCAAATTCTAAATGGAAAGCATTCAATAAATTAATCTTGGAAGCTGCTAGGCTTTTCATACCAACTAAGAAATACTGTTTAAGATTTAGGCCTAAATAGATTCTTCCTTTTGCTCAGATTAAGCACCTGAGGGGGCATAAATTCAAATTGAAGAAAGACAGTTGTAGAACAGATGTGTGGAAATTGATAGCTTTGAAGGAGTTAGTAAGCTAAATTCTTCCCCTTGTTCAGAGTACACATGTGATGGGCATAAAATTTAAAATGAAGAACGATGGTTGCAGTGTTCTATAGGCCTAATGACTCTGATGAGTATAATAAGGAACTGTACAGGGAAATAAAGTGGGCCAGAAAATCAGAGTCTTATAATGGGAGATTTTAATTTCCCAGATATTGACTGGAATTTGGGGGCTGGTTACTCACACACTAGCAGGTCTTTTGTGGATTTATTGGATGATTGTTTTCTACATCAGCATGTTCGGGAGGCAACTAGAGGGAGTAATACTCTTGATTTGATTATCAGCAGTGATTCTTCATGCATTAAGAATCTGCAGATAAATGAACCACTAGGTGGCAGTGATCACAGTGTGCTGAAGTGGGATTTACTCAAAGAGGTAACTGCCATTAGGGGTAAAGGGAAGGGTTATTGCTTCCGTAAAGGCGACTACGATGGACTGAGACAGTATTTAAATTCTATACAGTGGGACCAACTGATGATGTTACCAACAGCAAATTCAAAATGGGAAGCATTCAAAGAACTTATCTTGGAAGCTACTAGGCTTTACATACCAACTAAGAAATATTGTTCAAGGTTTAGGCCAAAATGGATGTCAGATGAACTAATGAGGCTTATGGCAGAGAAGAAAAATGCATGGGATACTTACAAATTAACACATGACACAGAAGCCTATGATAGATACAAGTTGATATGCAACCAAGTTACAAAGGAGGTTAGGCAGGTGAAGGCAGATTACGAGAAATCCTTGGCAAGGGATGCAAAGAAAAACAACAAAGAGTTCTTTACTTATGTAAACTCCAGAAGGAAGGGGATGAATCAGATTGGTCCACTTGATATTGATGGGTCAACTGTTGATGATCCTGCTCAGGTAGCTAACAAACTAAATGAATATTTTGCATCGACATTCACACATGAGGAGTTATTCAGCAAGGGGAATGCCAGAGGTGTATTCAACTCTAGCAGTAAGCTACAGAATCTTGAAATAACTGGGAGTAAAGTGGAGGAGAAACTGTTGAAGATAAACACAAGAAAGGCACCTGGGGTGGATGGGATCTATCCAGTTATATTAAAGGAGGCAGCAAAGGAAGTAAGCAAACCCTTAGCCATAATTATGAGAGCTTCCTTGGACTCAGGGGAGGTACCCATAGACTGGAAATGTGCAAATGTGACCCCAATTCACAAAGGAGGATCAAAGGCTGACACAAGTAATTATAGACCTGTGAGCTTAACTTCTGTTCCAGGAAAATTAATGGAGGCACTGGTTAAAGAAGCACTGCAGGATCATTTAGACAAGACTTCAGTTATAGCTCAGACACAGCATGGTTTTGTTAAGGGGAAGTCTTGCCTGACCAACTTGATTGGATACTATGATGCAGTCACAAAAGAACTGGATGCAGAGAATAACTTTGATATTATAAACTTGGATCTTAGAAAGGCTTTTGATACTGTTGCACATGGAAGACTGCTACACAAATTGGAGCAGTGTGACATTGGAGGCAAATTGCTGCTATGGATAAAGGGGTGGTTGAGGGGGAGAAGACAGAGAGTGGTAATCAATGGACACTGCTCATCGTGGACTAATGTTATTAGTGGAGTCCCTCCCTCAGGGTTCCGTATTGGGTCCATTTTTGTTTTCTGTATTTATAAATTATATCGATGATGGTATATCAAGCTTAATGTCCAAGTTTGCAGACGATACAAAGGTTGGCAGGGTTGTCAAGGACACTACTGACACTATGCTGCTGCAACAGGATCTGGAAAGGTTGAGCAGATGGGCTGAGAGGTGGCAAATGAAGTTTAACATTGACAAATGTAAAGTACTACACATGGGAAACAGCAACCCCAGAGCAAAGTATCAACTCTGTGGTACTACACTGACAGTGGTAGAGAATGAACGGGACTTGGGGGTGGTTGTGCAGGCAAATATGAAGTTCTCTGAGCAGTGCAGACGGGCTGCAAGAGTAGCTCATGGAGTATTGTCAATGATATGCAGGAATTTTTCCAGCAGGGATAAGGAGGTGATTATTCCATTGTATAAGGCAATGGTCAGGCCACACCTAGAGTACTGTATACAGGTCTGGAGGCCTCATTTCAAGAAGGATGTAGAGCTGCTGGAACGAGTACAGAGAAGGGCAACAAGATTAGTGAATGGAACAAAGGGGTGCTCTTACGAAGAAAGGCTTAAGTTTTGCAAATTACAGTGTCTGGAGACTAGGTACCAGCGAGGTGATCTGATAGAGGTGTATAAAGCCTTGAATGGTTTAAGCATGCTCAATGCTGATGGGATTCTTCCTCTAGTTCAGAAAAATCACCTGAGAGAGCATAAATTCAAATTGAGGAAAGACAGATGTAGGATAGACGTGCGGAAATTTGCCTTTAGCCAGCGGGTGGTTGGTTGGTGGAACAGACTTCCATCCCTTGTGGTGGAGGTTGATAGCCTAAATAAGTTTAAGGCTCAGCTGGACAGGTATTTTGAACGAACAGAGGGGTGAAGTGGAAGTGGGTTTTTTTTTTTTTTTTTTGGCTGATGCTGCATAAGCTTGCTTTCTTGCATCAAATGCCTCTACTAATGCTAATGCTAATAAGATTTTCTTTAAGGCAGTGGATTATTGCTTGTTGGAACAAACTTCCATTTGGTGTTGTGGAAGTGGTTAGTTTAAATAAATTTAAGGAAGAACTATACAAATTATTCGAGGTGATGGACAGGTGATATAGCAAGTTTTTATTATTATTTTTTTTTTGGGTGGCTGCTGCATAAGCTTACTTTCCTGCATCATTTGTCATTACTAATACCAATTCTAATGAAACAGCAAAACTAGGTTCATGACTCATTTATTTTTGACAAAACAACTGAAAATATTAAAAATTGTATGAAATACAAATGTTACGAACCTATAAAAACAAAAAATAAAATAAGGCAGGTGATATAAAAATAAGTTTATCCTTCTTTGCATGGAAGTTCAAAATTTACTTTTTAGATTTCATAAATAAAAAAATAAATAATACACAAAATAAATAAACAATATAATCACCATAAATTTAATCTACAAATTAAAGTTATACAGCCAAGCCAAAAAACATTTTTTTCTAATGAAATTAATAAAACAAATAAAATTTGTTTTATTAATTAATTAACAAATAGTCTGAGGACGAGCGTTGCCTGTGCGGACATGCCTTTCTGCCGCTCTTGGAACAGAGAAGTTTTTTCTGATTTATTTTCTGCTTTATTAGTTTAAATTGACATATTAACTTATTTTCTAGAGTAGCTTTATATTCCCATTTACGGTACTTAAGTTTAAAGTAACTTAGATAGAAATTTTGTAGGTATTACTTAGTATCAGAAAGGGTATCAAATCCACGTGTTTACCGTTCGTAAATAGCCGCCATTGTTACGCGAAAATTAATCAGTAAAATCTATTAATCTTGTCGAACTTCAATGGCAATTAAATTGTACTTTTAACTATACATATAACCACTTAGGTTACGTAACATAAATAATTAGTAAAAATAAATAATTAATACATAACTTGATACGGAAGTTACATAAAGGGATTTTGTAGATAACACTCGTTGCTGAAACATAAATATAGCGTTATAACTGTGTTGGGATACAAGTTTAGGATTTAATTTTGTACTGAATTGAAATTTTATTCAAAGTAAATCGAAATCATGACTTAAACCAGAGCAGCAAAGCAAAAAGCTCAAGCTAATGGGAATGCTGTGGCTAAGGGGAGAACTGAGGGGTGCAGTTGCTCTCTGAATCACAGCCTTTTAAGATGCACTATTTGCTTGATGTTTGCGGAGCAGTCAGGTATGGGACATGATACTGCCACGGGGGATGTCTTTGTATGTGCGCAATGCAAGGAGTGTAAGGAAATCAGGCGACAACTCAGCGTTGTTATGGGCCTATATGAGAGCTTGAAGGACAGGGTGGATGCCCTGGAAGGATTACAAGTGAGGGGCTCATCAAGCTCTCAGCTGCCCACACCAATGCCAGAGCTTGCACTTGGTCATCGCGCAACACAGCAGCAACCCCCAAGGCAGAATGCGCTGGTCCCAAAGGACCTAGTAGTTGTTGGTGACTCTATTGTCAGGGAAACGGGAAACATGCTTTCTAAAAAGGATAGGTGGAACAGGACCAGGGTACGTCTGCCAGGGGCAAAGGTTGATGACGTTGAAGAGCAGATATCATCTTTTAAGGGCACAAAAGGTGATATAGTTGTACACGGCACTAATGATATTAAGAGTAGGAGACCAGCGGAATTACGTAACAAGTACAGGTCACTGATAAAAAAAAAGCCGTGAATTAGGGTTGAATTTGAAAGTGTCTACAATTCTGCCCAGACATGATAGGAGAAAGTATATGATGAGAGCCCTGTCGATCAATTTGGCCCTGGAAAGATTGTGCAGGGCTCAAGGGGTAGAATTTTTTTCAGCCTGATCTGTACTTGTTAACAGGAGAGACTGCTTCTACAGGGATGGGATACACTTAAATAGACAGGGTGCAAGAATGTTTGCTGATGCTATCAAGGCAGTGTTAGGTGGGTCGGAAAACTGCTAGATTGGGGGGGGGGATACAAGGACTAATAGATTAACAGTAGCCACTGGCAGAGGAGAAAGTGATTCTTGCACTGCTTCTATTGGAATGAGCAGCAGCCTGGAAAATAAGATGCAGGATATTTCAGAGACTGCTGGGAATCATGGGGGTACAAGTACACACATGGGTTGTGTTAGGGTGGCTAAGAGGAAGAGCAGGTGCATGTATACTTGAGTGTACACCAATGCTAGGAGTTTAGTAAATAAATCTGATGAATTTGAGGTATTGCTCAAAACATCAAAGGCAGATATTGTTGGGATTTCAGAGAGGTGTCACACAGATATAAGGAATGCAGAACTGGAATTTGGGGAGTACAATGTCTACAGAAAGGATAGACAGGATAGGAAGGGAGGAGGGGTTATGCTATTAGTTAAGAAACACATAAAATCCAAGGAAGTGAAGCCAGTCGACATCGCTGGACAGTGCAGTGTCGAGTCAGTTTGGTGTAACATAAGCATTGGGAGATCAAAATTGAGAGTAGGAGTGTGCTATAGGCCTAATAACTCTGATGAGTATAATAAGAAACTGTACAGAGAAATAGAGTGGGCCAGTAAATCAGAGAGTCTTATAATGGGGGATTTTAATTTCCCAGATATTGACTGGAATTTGGGGGCTGGTCACTCACACACTAGCAAGGCTTTTGTGGATTTATTGGATGATTGTTTTCTACATCAGCATGTTAGGGAGGCAACTAGAGGGAGTAATACTCTTGATTTGATTATCAGTAGTGATTCTTCATGCATTAAGAATCTGCAGATAAATGAACCACTAGGTGGCAGTGATCACAGTGTGCTGAAGTGGGATTTACTCAAAGAGGTAACTGCCATTTGGGGTAAAGGGAAGGGTTATTGCTTCCGTAAAGGCGACTACGATGGACTGAGACAGTATTTAAATTCTATACAGTGGGACCAACTGATGATGTTACCAACAGCAAATTCAAAATGGGAAGCATTCAAAGAACTTATCTTGGAAGCTACTAGGCTTTACATACCAACTAAGAAATATTGTTCAAGGTTTAGGCCAAAATGGATGTCAGATGAACTAATGAGGCATATGGCAGAGAAGAAAAATGCATGGGATACTTACAAATTAACACATGACACAGAAGCCTATGATAGATACAAGTTGATATGCAACCAAGTTACAAAGGAGTTAGGCAGGCGAAGGCAGATTACGAGAAATCCTTGGCAAGGGATGCAAAGAAAAACAGCAAAGAGTTCTTTACTTATGTAAACTCTAGAAGGAAGGGGATGAATCAGATTGGTCCACTTGATATTGATGGGTCAACTGTTGATGATCCTGCTCAGGTAGCTAACAAACTAAATGAACATTTTGCATCGACATTCACACATGAGGAGTTATTCAGCGAGGGGAATGCCAGAGGTGTATTCAACTCTGGCAGTAAGCTAGAGAATCTTGTAATAACTGAGAGTAAAGTGGAGGAGAAATTGTTGAAGATAAATACAAGAAAGGCACCTGGGGTGGATGGGATCTATCCAGTTATATTAAAGGAGGCAGCAAAGGAAATAAGCAAACCCTAAGCCATAATTATGAGAGCTTCCTTGGACTCAGGGGAGGTACCCACAGACTGGAGATGTGTAAATGTGACCCCAATTCACAAAGAAGGATCAAAGGCTGACACAAGTAATTATAGACCTGTGAGTTTAACTTCTGTTCCCGGAAAATTAATGGAGGCACTGGTTAAAGAAGCACTGCAGGATCATCTAGACAAGACTTCAGTTATAGCTCGGACACAGCATGGTTTTGTTAAGGGGAAGTCTTGCCTGACCAATTTGATTGGATACTATGATGCAGTCACAAAAGAACTGGATGCAGGGAATAACTTTGATATTATATACTTGGATCTTAGAAAGGCTTTTGATACTGTTGCACATGGAAGACTGCTGCACAAATTGGAGCAGCGTGGCATTGGAGGCAAATTGCTGCTATGGATAAAGGGGTGGTTCAGAGGGAGAAGACAGAGAGTGGTAATCAAAGGACACTGCTCATTGTGGACTAATGTTATTAGTGGAGTCCCTCAGGGTTCAGTATTGGGTCCTTTATTGTTTTCTGTATTTATAAATGATATTGATGATGGTATATCAAGCTTAATGTCCAAGTTTGCAGATGATACGAAGGTTGGCAGGGTTGTCAAGGACACTACTGACACTATGCTGCTGCAACAGGATCTGGAAAGGTTGAGCAGATGGGCTGAGAGGTGGCAAATGAAGTTTAACATTGACAAATGTAAAGTACTACATATGGGAAACAGCAACCCCAGAGCAACGTATCAACTCTGTGGTACTACACTGACAGTGGTAGAGAATGAAAGGGACCTGGGGGTGGTTGTGCAGGCAGATATAAAGTTCTCTGAGCAGTGCAGACGGGCTGCAAGAGTAGCTCATGGTGTATTGTCAATGATATATAGGAATTTTTCTAGAAGGGATAAGGAGGTGATTATTCCCTTGTATAAGGCAATGGTCAGGCCACACCTAGAGTACTGTATACAGGTCTGGAGGCCTCATTTCAAGAAGGATGTAGTGCTGCTGGAACGAGTACAGAGAAGGGCAACAAGATTAGTGAATGGAACAAAGGGGTGCTCTTAGGAAGAAAGGCTTAAGTTTTGCAAATTACAGTGTCTGGAGACTAGGCACCAGCGAGGTGATCTGATAGAGGTGTACAAAGCTTTGAATGGGTTGAGCATGCTCAATGCTGATGGGATTCTTCCTCTTGCTCAGAATAATCACCTGAGAGGGCATAAATTCAAATTGAGGAAAGACAGATGTAGGATAGATGTGCGGAAATTTGCCTTTAGCCAGCGGGCGGTTGGTAGGTGGAACAGACTTTCATCCCTTGTCGTGGAAGTTGATAGCCTAAATAAGTTTAAGGCTCAGCCGGACAGGTATTTCGAACGAACAGAGGGGTGAAGCGGAAGTGGTTATTTTTTATTTATTTATTTTACTTTATTTTTTTTTGGCTGATGCTGCATAAGCTTGCTTTCTTGCATCAAATGCCTCTACTAATGCTAATGCTAATTTAACATTATATAAAATCAGTGTTCCACCAAGAACACAAATTTAAACAATCTATCGTTTTGAGTGTCTTCATAAGCCTCACAAAAATCAGTCTCCTGTATTTTTAGCATTTCTCCCATCCCACACCTTGTGGAGCAGACATGACCCAGAATGAAGGATCTGCATCTATTACAGCTATAACCTATTCAGATAATATCTCCACTACACAGAACATCTATTTTCACAAAAACACAAAGAAAATGATAACATATATGGGATGAATGTCATCAAGCTAACACAAGTATTACGGGAAAACGTGAAGACTTATGAGTTGGCAGTAACACAACTGGGCGGTACATTTAAGATAGCAGAGAACAATAAAGACATAGAAGTTGTTGTTGTTGTTTGGTTTTTAGGAGCATTAGCAACTAAGGCCATATTTCTCCGGGGATATGCGGCGATCATTCCCTGACCTTTCCACATCCTCCGTATTTGGTGGGCACGGGCTCGAACCCAGGTCTAATCAAGAAATGTGTGCTACGCACTGTTGCTCGTGCTCACCTGGCTACGGAAGCGCCTAAAGACATAGAAGTAATCGTGCAGTTAGACATTAAGTTCTCTGAGCAGCTCTGATGGGCCACTAGCACAGGTCTGGAAGCCTCATTTCAGGAAGGATATGGATCTGTTGGAATGAGTACAGTGAAAAGCAATGAGACTAGTGAGGGGAACAAAAGGTAGTCTTACCAGGCACATGCAAGACCTGCTTGAGGTGTTTAAGACTGAAAATATTCAGGTAGCAAAATTCTGATAGCATCCTCCTCACTCAGACATCACACACAAGGGGGTATAAATTTAAAGAAACTTCCATCTGGTGTTGTGGAACTGGCTAGTTTGAATAAATTTAAGTACTAGACAAATTATTAGAGTAGATGGACAAGTGATGTGCAGGAAGTTTTTTTTTTGATATAAAACATCCTTGGGGGCACCTCGACTGAGTAAATCTGATCAGTCACGAAAAATGCAATGCAGAAGTGATGTCACCTGCAGCTTATACCAGAGGCAAATTACTGTAACTTGTATTGTTGCAATCATACTTCCTGCAACTGCCATTTGATTGTAGCCATTCAAGTGGCTACAATCAAACAGGAAATTGGGCTATTGGCTGGGATTTTGCTAACCTCTTCCAAGCCAAGCCAAGGATGCTTCACATAAAACCATCTACTGCACTTGATTGGCACACGTGCCATTTTTTTTGGCTGATGTCATGTAAGCTTGCTCCATTTGTCACAACTAATACTCGTTGAATATAAAATGAACATCACTTGCACAATTAACAATTCTATCATCCCTTGCATGAAGTCAAAAATCTAGAGAAAGGAGGGTTATAACCAGGATTATCCTTTCCTGGAATCTTAATAAATATAAAAAAGAGCGATATAAATAGGAGTGTTTAAACAGAAGCACTAAAACCATTAAAAGTTGCATGCTACTTAGAACCTGCTCATACAGATCCACATCCAATATTCTCCCCAGAAAATTTTGCCAGCCAGGTGGGGAAGTGTAATACTTCAAAATATTATAAAATTTTCTGCTATTTATAAATGTGACTTGAGTGATCGAGAGCAAAAATTAATTGCACAATTTAACATTGTGTGCTCCTGTTGCATTGACCTCGATCGCGTAGTATATTTGAATTAATATTGATTGAGATCAGTGAGCAATACCATACGGTACTGCAAGAATCACTTAAATTTTAGCTGGGCGGTCAGTTAAATTCATAGGGCAGTGTGCCCATTCGATAGGTCCTGGGGAGAACATTGCACATCCTCATTTTATGGAGGATGTGAATCTGTTGGAACAGGTGCAGAGAAGAGTAACTAGACTGGTCATAGGCACTGAAAAGTTCTCTTACCAAAAAAGACTCAAGTTCTATAAGTGGAAGCATCTGAAAATAAGGTGTCTGGACCTAACTGAAGTGTCAAGGTAGTAAATGAAATGAGTAAATTAATACTGATGATGACACTTCTTTCTAGGACAACCCATACAAGGGGACATAAATTGAAATTGGATAAGTGGGTACAGGATACATACGAAAAAATCTGCTTTAAGTTTGTAATTGATTGCTGGAACTAACTTCCATCTAGTGCTGTGGAAGTGGATGATTTGAATAAATTTAAAGGATTAGGCAAATTGTTAGAAGTGATGGACAAAATGAAGTAGGTAGCGGTTTTTTATTATTATTATTTACGCTGTATAAGTTTGCTTCCTTGGATCACTTTGCCACTACTAATACCTCATGCTTTTAATAAGTTTATTATTCAGATGGCAGCTGGTAATATCTTCTTGAAACAGTAAGATTTAACTCTTTTTAAATCCTGTCTTTAACCAACAGTAGAGCACTGTGGAGAATGAGCAAACCCCCATGGTCTTCAGACCCTCTGAAAACAAAAAAAGAACAATCATAGCCTGATAAGGGACTAAGTACCATCAAGCAAAACTATGATAAAATTTTTGGTAATAATACCATCTTTTATCTGATGTCACTATGCAGCAAAATAAGTCAAAATTAATCAATACATTGTTTTGATTAGTTCTAGTACCTTTGAAAGAAGTAATTAATTTGTTAACTCGTGTATTTCAGGAGCCAGTAGCACAATTGTAAAAAGCCATGTGAAATGTGGTCTGCTTATTCTAATACCATTCTTTGGTGCAGATATCCTTCTAAATGGTTTACCACTTTGTGATGATATCTGACTATTTGTTTACCCTTGTTGTAGAGTTTCTTTTCACGATCTCATGGAAAGCAAGGGAACATATGTAAACATATTAAACTGATTTTATATGTTTGTTTACAAGGTGACTGATTAATTTTTATTAAAAAATAAAATTTAAACAATTTTACAAAATGGAAATACAGGTAGTTCCCAACTTTACGAGTTAATTCATTCCTACCACACACTCGTAAAGCGAGAATTTATTTCCCATATACATAATGTTAAAAATAGGGGTTACATTCTCAACAATGAAATTAGTTAGCTAATTAGTTTATGTTTAAACAATGACGATTTATCCAAAGAAATGAAAATGTAGCCTGTAAAATCAAGCAAATTATAATAAAAAAATTATTTATGACTTGCAAATGTTAAAGAATGTTTATTCTTCATCATCATCGACTAAATGCACACTCTTTGATCACTCATTATTGGCTCAGCACTTGGTTTGTTGCACAAGGGGTCATCTTTTCAGAAATGCTTCAAGAGGCATTTGTTTCGAAGATAATCTCTTTTCTTTATAAATTTCAATAGCATGCATAAGCATGTTTTAACGGCATGCACAAATTTCAACTAATACGATTTGCACAACATAACAAGTTAAAGAAGCTTTAAAAAAAGGAATGAAGAGAAGATTCTGAAAATTTATGTTTTTTATACGACTGAAGATTTCAGTGAAGGGAAAACACATTTCACCATAATAATGTAAAAAACCACACGATTCCAGTTATCGGGATTATCGCAAATGCAATAAGATCGAGTTTACTACCCGTTTATAATTGATTGTGCTAACAGAAAAGCCCAATACACCAGAAAGTTCAAAATGTTTTAATTGTTTTATGGTCATGACCTCCAGAAATGTGCTTTAGAAAAATATCGCAAAGCTGTTCAAAATTGGTTCTTATAACAGAACATATGATAATGATGAAAGTGCAGTGCATTTTAATGATTTGGATTGGTAACTAATACAATTTACACTATAAAAACGATATTTTAGAGAGTTATATAGCAAAAATTTCAACTTCCGAGGTCTTGGAATGAATTACTGAAAAACAATGTGTTATTGGGTTCATATTACGATATTTTCACGATACAATGGTGTCTCTGGAACGGATTAACATTGTAAAGCGGGGTACACTGTACTGTACAGCTAAGCATGTGGTTTGAAATGCGGTATTTATGAATACTTAAAATTTATTTTTTTGCAATTAACGTTCATATTTTCGATTTTGTTGATACTTGATAAAAAAACTCGGA
This sequence comes from Mastigoproctus giganteus, assembly GCF_048544385.1. Classification (NCBI taxonomy): domain Eukaryota; kingdom Metazoa; phylum Arthropoda; class Arachnida; order Uropygi; family Thelyphonidae; genus Mastigoproctus; species Mastigoproctus giganteus. Next base: position 210,456,357 of record NC_143575.1, read on the forward strand.
ACCTGGGAACTTGTAAAGTGGGAACTGCCTGTATTATATTTTCAATGAGAACAGTATCCTTTTAATTTTTTTTTATAAAAGTGAATGACATGCTAATGTCATGATTGTTTTCAAATTATATAATTAAAAATTTTATTAAAATAACTACCATTGATATGAATGTGATATTACACATACTAAAATACCATACTATTTTTTAATAACTGGAAGAAATTCAATGTGAAACAGAAATATTCGTTTATCTTTGCATTTTTTGATTTTAAAGTTGGTGTAAAAATAGCTGAAAAACACACCATCCGTACTAATTGTATTAAAAAAAACAATGTAAAAATGATATTTTACATTTAGAATCCATATAGGTTTGATAATCAGTGTAAAAAAAAATAATAATAAAAATAAACAAATAAGAATTATTAATAAAGATGATATAAAAGTTTAAAAGAAGGGATTAGCCCAACCACCACATGTGTGACGGCAATTAAAAAGTTATACACCACCTGGCAGGTTAAAAAATGAAGTTTTTTTTGGATTATTTCCATGAAGTATAAAGACATCTATCAGCAAAACAGTTCCATTTTTTAGGGACTGTAGTTTGACGAAGGACCTTTATAATGTCACTCGGTTGTATATCTGTCTATCTGTCCGTCACAGCATTGTATCTCTGGAACTACTCAACCTATTGACTTGAAATTTTGCATGGGTTTGTACATCATGTGGGCCAACATAACACCATATTGATCATTGTTGACAAAAATTTGTCTGAGAAATTTGTTTGAAACAGAAATGTTTCAAAAATCTATAGTTTATTATACACCATTGGAAAGAGCTCAACGAGTAGGTTTAAAATATTTTTTTAATAAAATTAAAAATGACGGTACCAGACAGGAAAATGTCAGTAATTTTCGTGTCCCCCTATTTCTGTCGCTAATGGAGCTAAAAATTTAAAAATCACATTAGCTATACGTTATTTGAATGCTTATCAAGGGAAAACTATTCTGATTGAAATCTATCATTTACTTTTTGTGTTAAAATTAAAAAAAAATTTTTATTGCACTTCAAAAGTGCACTTCTTTGTACTAAGTAACTCTCCTTTTGGTGACAAAAATGTTGCTAAATAGTTAGTTAATAATTCTATAAAATCATTTATAAATTTTGCGATGAAAAGTATTTTTTAACAATTTTCAAAGCTGGAGTTGTCCCAGCAAGGAGGTACTCAGAGAGCCAGTGTTGAAGCAGCGGTGGTGGGGAGGTGACAGCACAGTCTTGCACGGCCCTCACCTGCCAGTTGCTTCTCCCCGAAGACTTTAATCACTTCTCCAGGTAGGAGTCGTTTCTCCCACCCTTGTCATTTCCAACAACTGAAAAGACTTAAATAGACAACATTTTTGCTAGTTCCTCAGTTTTAGGCCAAGCCAGGGAAAATTTTCAGTTACCATAAAGCTCTATCTGAGAAACTACACTAACGACCATTTGTGACTGCGGACCCTTCATCCTGAGTGCCCAGCACTCAGTAGTCGACCGATTTATTACTTACTGAGTTTTATAAAATATATATATCTCTTCGATAAGGTACGGAGAGACAGGATCTAAGAGTGCTGGTAAATATCACACCAATTTATACATCAACTGCTGTAATGAGTGTTGATATCATATGCTATCAGCATAATTTTGTAGCAATGTAAGTATAAAGATTTTCTCAGATAAAGCCCTCTAAATGAATTCCTCATGAAGAGTGTCTGGCAATAATACTTAAGGAGATTTAAAAAAAAAAAAAAAAAAAACATACACATACAGAATCCGTTAACGGAAAGTTCAGGGGTACCTAAACTTTTTAAAGTTCTGTAGTAATGAGAATCACAAAAAATGAAAAACTTGACAATTTTAACAGTATGTATCTGTTAATATTAACATGAGCTTTGTTAAACAATAAGAATATTTCAAGACCACCTTTATTTCTTTAAGAAAAGCCATACACTAATCTAATTAAAAAAAAAAAAAAAACAATTTCATTTGCATATGTTATGCATGGAAATCATTATCATTAGTCAAAAAAAAAAGTCAGCACTTCCCATTTCACCTATCCATCACCCGTGTTTAGTTCTCCCATCAATTTATTCAAACTACCCACCTCTACAACAGCAGATGGGAGTTTATTCCAACAATCAGTCTGTATAGTCAGAGTGAAGAATGCCATCAGCACTGAGATAGATGCTTTAAAAAAAAAACAAAAAAAACATACACATACAGAATCCGTTAACGGAAAGTTCAGGGGTACCTAAACTTTTTAAAGTTCTGTAGTAACGAGAATCACAAAAAATGAAGTTTTAACAGTATGTATCTGCTCAATCCATTCAAAGCCTTAAATACCACACAAGTATTTATATCAACTGCATCACCTCACAGGTGCTTAGTTTTCAGATGATGAAATTTGTAGAACTGAAGCCTTTCTTGGTGACGGCACCCTTTTGTCCCCTTACAAATCTTGCTGCTCTTCTCTGCACCCATTTCATCAGATCCACATCCTTATTAAAATGAAGCCTCCAGACCTGTATGCAGTACTTGAGATGCAGCCTAACCACTGATTTATAGAATGGGATAATCACCTTCCTTATCCCTGCTAGCAAAGTTTCTGCATATCATTGAAAACACTCCATGAGCTGTGCTGGAAGCCTGTCTGCACTATTCAGAGAAATAACATTTCTGATGTGAACCATGAAGGAGAAACACCTAAGACTTTTTTTTTTTATGAAAACACCAAAAACACAAAAGGTACTGAAACTTACAGTAACTGTGCATGTGTAAGTTGAGAGGATGAAAGAAGATATTGCTGATATTAGACTTGAATTTCATTAGATCATAATTTTCAGGAAATGTGCGAAGGGAGGTTGGTCCAGAAAACAGGAGTTGAAGGGATAAACGAGAAAGAAGAAAAGTTGTTTCTGTGAGACTAAAGATGGACAATAAACATGTTGACTGTTTGCGGCAAGTGTTTGAACTAGTTTGGATGAAAGAGGGGTAATTATAGAATCCAATCCAGAATTACAGTGCCCATGGAAGTATCCATTGAAAAAGCATGGAGCAGACTTTGCAAGAGGTGGGTCATTAATTAACCAAACTGCCCTCTTTTGAATGGAGTCTAGAAGCTTGAGAAAAGTTATGGAGAAAACTGTCCCAGTATGAGAACAACATTCAGTGGTAGGGCACATTTGTGATTGGTGCAGAGTGAGAAGTGCTTAGAAGAAAATAAATGTGGAGAGTGAAAGAAAAACAATTTTTTACATGTAGAGAAGCAATAATTGCGATGTGCTTATGCCAAGAAAAGATCAGAAGTGTCAGAGTATTTCCTAATACCACAGAGATATGTGATCATATCTAGAAATCTGCATGTCGTTGAAGATAAGCAGAGGAGCAGAAGAATTCTTTTTGAGAATTATAAAACAGGACTCAGTTTCAGAAGGAATGAAATTAACCAGATTACCTTTCCCCTAGTGGAGAATTACCTGGAGAGCAGCAGTTAACTTGGGGAAAACCAGCATTAGTCGAGAAGTTAGAAGACAGGCAGTCTACCATCACATGCGGTGAGCAGTTACAGAGAACACTGGATACCCAGTTACAAAAAAACAGTTGGCTATCCATAAGATGAAAGCTTATTTAGAACATCTTTATGTGAAACATGATCAAAAAGCCTCAGTAATGTCAAGAGCAACTGCTTGAGCCTCACCAAACTTTTTTATTGAAATACTATAAGGATCTGGTGCCTTCTTGGCATCAAAATTGTACAACATTCTTCTGAAGACTACAGGAAGCACTGAGTGGAGTGTACTGGGAATGGTAAGAGGTGTCAATACAAGAGTTAGAAGAAAATCAGGATGCTAGTAAGTCAGCATTATCTTTTGCTGAAGTGGCAATAGAACCATTAGGTTTTAAAAGAGATGGGAGTACAGAGGGGCAATAGCTTTACAGGAGACCAGAATGCTTGACTACCATTTGGACAAGAAGCAAGTTTTCTACTCTTTACCTATACAAAAATATAGTTTGGACTGAATAATAACTGATTTACAACTGATGGCAACTTTTTTATAGGCAGAAAACGAAACTGGAGATTTACATGCAAGCCTACTGTGATATGCAACATTCTTATCTACATAGCCTTAGCACATTTATGGTAAAACAAGGTTACGATAAAGGACGTTAGGCAGAGTGTGGAATAAAGGATTTCATCCCTACAAGAATAATTTCACTGACATGATCTGAGCAAACATTCGCATCAGAAGATTTAAAATAGTAATCAAAGGAAAAGAAGAATAGAAATTTCGTGAATCATCCCACTTTGTATTCATGTAAATACCAAATAACACAAGGTTGAGATTGGCCAAAAGGGAAGGTGTATATTGGAAGAGAGACCATTACCAAGTTGTGATCTGAGGTTAGGTTGTTTCAGTTTTTATGGCACGAGCAGCTGCAGCTATAATGCGCCAAGTCCATGTGATCTAAGGTACTTAGAAGACCACTCACCTTGACCATGTACCAGGAAGGTCTGATCGTGAGAAAAACATCAAGTGTGTTAGGTGTGTGGTTAGGATTCTCTGATATTCTGGTAGATATATGAACGGTCTGTGCGAGGTCATTAGTAATTGAAAAAGCTTCGCATCTCAACCAATTGAATCCATGTGACTAGAACACTCAAGTCAGCTATAGTTATAAACATTAAAATTACTAGGAAAATTAGACTCGAGAAAGAAGAGTTTCAAAGAAAGGAGGTCTGAGTTCCAAGTGTTTAGTGGAATTGGGAAAATGATAGAGGCAACAGATGAATTTGACAGAACGGGGTAGAGAGTTTAAGCCAGGGAAGACTGAAAAGAGGAGCTTCCAAATTACTAAGTCTCTAATAAGAAATATTAGAGCAGACATGCACAAGCGGGGCTCCAGAAATAAACTCGCCACAGGCTAGTTATTGGAGACAAGTGGAGAGTGAACAGCCTTTTCTAAATGCATTCAAAATATATTATCTTATTTTGTTCACATAATTCACAATTTTTTTTTCATTTTAAAACATCTCATTCATTGTCAAGTTATTTGATCATGAGCAGCTGCAAACAAAATTACTAAAGAAGTTTTATTTCCACCCAGGAGGTAATATCTTATGTAATTAATTTAATAGGTTAATTCCTTCGTAAATTGTTTCCCCCTGCTAAAAGTTAGTTTGCACGAAGAGACTCTCAAAGATATGCCTCGCTGCTGTTTTAAAAAAGTGAAGTAATTCCAATCTACGACAACAGGTGGCACTATTTATCTCTCGTCCTCTCTTAAGTAAGCACACAAGTTATGGTGGCATAAGCTTATTTTCACAATTCACAACATGAATTAATTTAGTGTAAATATATATTTGAACATTCCATAATGAAAAGGCTTTTAATACTGTTATTTACAAAAATACAATTATTTTGCAAAGACAAGTCACTGAAGGGGAGTGAAGGAGAGGATATGACTGGATCACGTGACCAACATTACATCTTTAAAAATTGATTGTGGTCTATAGCGAGTGCTAACTACTTTCTTGTTGTTTTTGTGAATTTTAGTTGTTTTTCCTACTGAACTATTCTTTGTGGATAATTTATGCAAATTAATCCTTCATTATTAACAACTTTTTCTTTTTCTTTTTTTTTTTAATTAACAACAAACGAAAGGAACACAAACTACACTTTTTAGTTCTGCAAAACTTTGAAAAACTGAAGGTGAAAGTAAGGGAACAGAAAGTATTAAAAACATTGGAGAAAAGAGTTCTCTTATGTCATCAAACAATCACACAAGACGTGTTTTCCAACACAAATGGCTCAAGGAATTCAAGTGGTTGTGCTATGAAGAAGTTGCATTTTGTAATATAGTATATGCAAAAAAATATCCTGGTGCTGCTGACAGTAAACAAGGTTTTTGAGGACCTCTCAAAGTGGAGACATTTAGGTTTTGTGAGAAACTGAGAGCAAAGTGGAGGCGAAATTGTTGAAGTTAAACAAACCCAAGGGCTCACATCTGGTGAGTATGGGCTTGGCACCCAGGGTCCTGAGCTGGATATCATCATTCTTCTCTTTCTTGGTGATTCCCTTCTAGTTCTGACTTGTTCTCTCTCTCTCTCTCAGGGTAATTTAGATTTTTTTTTTTTTTTTCTGGCTGGTGCAGCATAAGCCTCGGGCTTCCTTGCACCATATAGCTAATAATAATAAAGAAGCCACCTTGCAGTAACATCGTCCGTTCCTCTGTCAGCACCATCTTCAGCTGGTGAACATTTTCTGGTGGGTGTGGACATGCCGCTAGGTGGAACGGGCAGGCCAATCCATACGAACAATGTCTTCACTTTCTAAAAGGTGTGGCGTTATCATCCATAAACTCGAACTCGGGGCCAATGGCATCTCGGAACAGACACACACATAGGGAAGGATTACCTCAGTACAGTAGTGTGCACCGGCTACAGTACCGCCTTCCAGTATCTGGAGTTGTGTACGTCCATCCAAGATAATGCCTCCCCAGGCGAAAATACCCCTACTGCCATATCGATCCCTTTCAGTGATGTTTGCGGGGCAATACCGTGTGCCAACCTCTTGCCAGATTAGCTGACATCCAGAATCACTGCTGAGACCGAATCTACTCTTATCAGTAAAGAGTACCTTAAGTAAAGATTTTGCGGTTGTAATCTTTAGAAATAGTATTGGTCCTTAAGTTTTTCACACCACTGTATATAGGAATTTTGCTAGCAGGTGCAGGGAGGTGATTATCCCATTTTACAAGGCAATGGTCAGGCCACACCTAGAGTACTGTGTAAAAGTCTGGAGGCCTCATTTTAGGAAGGATGTAGAGTTGCTAGAACAAATACAAAGAAGGGCAACAAGATTAGTGAGGGGATCAAAGGGGTGCTGTTACCAAGAAAGGCTTAAATCATGCCAATTGCAGCGCCTAAAGGGTAGGCACCGGCGAGGTGATCTGATTGAGGTGTATAAGGCCTTGAATGGGTTGAGCAAGCTGGATGCTGATTGGAATCTTCCTCTTGCTCAGATTATGAACCTGAGGGGGCACAGATTCAAATTGAGGAAAGAGAGTTATAGAATAGATGTGCAGAAATTTGCCTTTAGCCAGCGGGTGGTTGAATGGTGGAACAGACTTCCATCTTTTGTTGTGGAAGTTGATAGCCTAAACAAATTTACAGCTGAGCTGGACAGGCATTTGGAACAAATGAAGGAGTGAAATGGGAGGGTTTTTTTTGATTTTTTTTGCCTGATACTGCATAAGCTTGCTTTCTTGTATTGTATGCCTCTAATAATGCTAAAGTAGCAAAAAAAATTATATACCTTTTACCAGAATTCACCAAAAAATGGGAAAAGTAGCAGCCATGCTACAAACAAATATCCTTAACTTCAAGTATCTGCATTCGGTATGGTGGATATCTAACAGTGGGAGCACTAACTGTACTTTTTAACAACTACTTTGCAGTGGTAATGCATTTGGAGGAAATAGGCAACAGAAAAGGGGATGACGCTGCAACACTGGAAGGCTTGTTAAAGAAAATGAAAACACTTTATTGCAATAAGAATCCATTTTCTTTTAGATTTTTTTAACTTTGTTCAAGCAACTATCACTGATTTTTCAAAATGAAAACCTGTTACTTAGTCAAACAAAATATACGGACAGTACCCTGAATGCCCTTAAACAAATGATAGAGAGCTATTCGAATGTTGAACTAAATCAACAACAACAACAACAAAAAAAAAAACTAATAGATGAAGGAATAAAGTATTTGATAAAAAGATTTGGTGAAAATTAATCAGAAATTGCTAAGGCTGTTTCAGTATTTGATACATTTACCTGGCCTGAAGATCAGGAAGATTTTGGAAAGGTAGAAATTAAGATTTTGGGGAATGTTTCAGCAAATATTTTGACAATAATGAAGATACAGTTTCAATAAATTTTATCAAAGAGTAGTATGGATTCAAAGTTCTGGAGAAGCATTTAAACTTACATCTTCTTGAAAGAACAATGAGTAATAAGGACGCATTTCCATTTCTATGAAAACTGCTTGAAATTAAAGCCGATTTACCAGCAAGTACTTCATCATGTGAATGAGGCTTCAATAAAATAATTCTAATAAAAGGAAAATTGAGGTCATCAAGGCATCCTTCCACTCTGATTGATTTATTGATGATACATATGAATGGCCCTTTATCCCATATAATTCATGGGATAAAGGGCCATTCAGGACTTTATCCCATATAATTCATGGGATAACTGGCATTTTGCAATCACGAAAATAAGCAGGGGGGCACAGAACCCCCCTGTAAATGTTAATGGCATATATTTTAAACCAGGTTAAAGGAAAGGATATTTCTATATAATTATGTGTAAGGTGGAATAAGAATTAAAGAATTTATTACTTTTGTTTTGTCATTATAAGATTTAACATTTTTTTAAATTATCACCTATATATATTTATAAAAATTAATCTAAACCTTGGGTTCAAGGTTTAGGCCTAAATGGTTGTCAAATGAACTGATGAGACTCATGGCAGATATAAGCTAGTCTGTAATCAAGTCACAAAGGAGATTAGGCAAACGAAGGCAGATTATGAAAAATCTTTGGCAGAGAATGCAGGCAGGTGGGCAGTGCTTAGCACATACTTCTTGATTAGACCGGGTTCGAGCCCGTGACAACCAAATACCGAGGATGCGGAAAGGTCAGGGAATGACCATCGCATATCCCCGGAGCAATATGGCCTTAGTTGCTAATGCTCCTAAAAACCAAATAATAACAACAGCAGGGGACGCTAAGAAAAACAGGAAGGATTTCTTTACTTACATAATCTCTAAAAGGAAGGGGATAAATCAGATTGGCCCACTTGATATCGATGGTTGCACTGTTGATCATTCTGCTCAGATAAAAAACAAACTGAATGAGTATTTTGAATCTACATTCAGACATGAGGATTTAAGGAAGGAAAATTCCAGAAGTTTTATAAAATTGTAATGGGGTGCTTAATGATTTTGTAATAACTGAGAGCAAAGTGGAGGAGAAATTGTTGAAGTTAAACATAAGAAAGGCACCTGGGGTGGATGGGATCTATCCAGTTATATTAAAGGAGGCAACAAAGGAACTAAGCCATAATTACGAAAGCATCCTTGAACTCATCCTTGGAGAAGTCCCCAAGGACTGGAGATGTGCAAATATATCCCCAATTCACAAAGGGGGATCGGGGTAACATGAGTAATTACTTTAACTTCTGTTCCGGGGAAAATAATGGAGTCACTGCAGGATCATCTAGACAAGACTGCAGCAATAATTCAGACACAGAATGGGTTTGTTAAGGGGAAGTCTTGTGTGACAAATTTGGTTGGATACTATTATGTGGTTACAAAGGAACTGGATGCAAACAATAATTTTGATAGGGTATACTTGGATTTCAGGAAAGATTTTGATACTGTTGCACATGGAAGACGACTGTACAAATTGGAGCAGAATGGTATTTAGGTTAAGATGCAACAATGGATAAAAGGGTGGTTGAGTGGGAGAAGACAGAGGGTGATAATCAATGGATGCTGCTCTTCATGGGCTAATGTTATTAATGGAGTCCCACGGGATTCAGTGCTGGACCCACTGTTGTTTTGTATATTTATCAATGATATTGACGAAGGTATATCAGGCTTAGTGTCGAAGTCTGCAGATGATACAAAGGTTGGCAGGTTGTTAATGACAGTAATGGCAGTGTGCTACTGCAACAGGATCTAGAAAATTTGGGCAGATTGGCTAAGAAGTGCCAACTGAAGTTTAACATTGACAAATGCAAAGTACTGCATATGGGTAGAAGTAACCCCAGAGGAACGTACCAACTGTGTGGTGCTATGCTTAGGATGGTAGAAAATGAAAAAGACTTGGGAGTAATTGAGCAGTCAGATATGAAGTTTTCTGAGCAATGCCGACAGGCAGAAAGAGCAGGGCATGGGGTTTTGTCAATGGTATACAGGAATTTTGCTAGCAGGGAAAAGGAGGTGATTATCCTCTTGTATAAGGGAATGGTCAGGCTATCTTGAGTACTGCGTAACAGGTCTGAAGGCCTCATTTTAGGAAGGATGTAGATTTGCTTGGGCATGTACAGAAAAGGACAACAAGATTGGTGAGGGGGAATGAAAGGATTCTCTTACCAAGAGAGACTTAAGTTCTACAAATTGCAGCAGCTGGAGACTAGACACCTGTGAGGTGATTTTTTTTTTTTTTTTTTTTGGTAGTTGTTGGCGCATTGGCTTCTGTAGCCATAATGCACCTCCCAAGGTTTTTGCAGTACTTTGATCCAAGCCCGAGGCAGGATTCGAACCCGTGCCTGCCTGGCAACCCCGGTTGCCAGGCAGGCACTTTACCCACCCGGCTGGCCCGGTCGGCGTGAGGTGATCTGATACTCTATATCTGCCCACTATATGGCCTTGAATGGGTTGAGCATGCTGAATTCTGATGGGATTCTTCCACCTGCTCAGAATATGAACTTAAGGGGGCATAAATTTGTCTTTAGCCAGCAGATGGTTAATTGCTGGAACAACTTTCCATCTGTCATTGTGGAAGTTGATAGTTTAAATAAATTCAAGAAAGAACTGAACAAACTTTTAAAGGGAATGGTTATGTGAATTATTTATTTATTTATTATTTTTTTTTTTGGCTGATGCTGCATAAGCTCATACACTTGCTTTCTTGCATCACCTGCCTATATTGCTATTAAGTTGTATGTCTGGAGCCCTGTGCACAAGTACCACCTTTAAAGTGAAAGGAATTGTTTGTTGTTATTTGGTTTTTAGGAGCATTAGCAACTAGGGCCATATTGCTCCGGGAATATGCGGTGGTCATTCCCTGACCTTTCCGCATCCTCTGTATTTGGTTGTGACGGGCTCGAAACCCGGTCTAATCAAGAAGCGTGTGCTATGCACCGCTGCTCCTTCCCACCTGGCTACGGAGGTGCCTGAAAGGAATTGTTTTTTTTTTTTTTTTTTTTTTTGATTTGGTAGTTGTTGGCACATCGGCTTCTGTGGCCATATTGCACCTCCCAAGGTTTTTGCAGTACTTTGATCCAAGCCCAAGGCGGGAATCGAACCCGCGACCTTTGGGTTGCCGTGAAGGTACTTTCCCACTCGGCTAGCCCGGTCAGCGAAAGGAATTGTACAGCGAATAATTAGGTCAATTGAGATGAGCAGTGATCAAAGCAACGGATAACTGACACACTATCAGAGACTCAGCCTTTTGTCACTGGTCTCATCAGATTCAATCCCCCCCTCCCACCACACTGCCAATAGGCTTGCACACACATTAACACTTCATTCATTTAAATAGATTGGCATGTTCTTGTCTTTGGGTATTCCTCATCTAATCTTGCACTGAAGAAAATCAATGAGTAAGTAATGTAATTTAATTATGGTGTTTTTATCAATGAAATTTTCTGAGCAGTATAGACAGCCTGTAAAGCATCTCATGGGATTCTGTCAATGTTACACAAGAATTTTACCAGCAGGGAAAAGGCATTGGTTACAATTGGTTATTTAAATCATCTTGAGTATGAGCTCATTTTAAGAAGGATGTGGATCTTTTGGAACAAATGCAGAGATGAGAAAAACAGATTAATCAAGGGCAGAAAACCATACTTTAACAATAAAAGACTACTGTAAATTGCAGTGCTCAGAAAATAAGCATCTGTGAATCTTCACTGATGTATTTAAGACTTAAATGAACTGTGTGAACTCCACTCTACATTCTGATAGCAATCTTTCTCTTTCTCAGACAACTTTGACTAACTTCAAATGCCTTGAAAAACAAACTTTCTTCTGGTGTTGAGAAAGTGGTTGGGCTGAACAAATTTAAAGAAGCATTAGAGAAATTATCAGTAGTGATGGACAGATCAGGTAGGTTAGGGAATTTCTTACTGACATAATTATGTATTATAATTATGTTCCAATGTAGACTTTCTTAAATTTGTAAAAGGAAATAAAAGTAATATCAGAACATGATTCATTTACTTCTCACTGTTACCACAGAATGTAAGGAGACAAACAATACAACCAAACAATTCAAATCTGTTGAAATCTGCTTTCTAGTGCTTCTTAAATTTCTCATTACATTGAACTACATTTTTCCAAAGCACTCAGCGCTTGAAACGAGTTTAAATAATATATTTCTATAAACGACAATTATATGACCATACAGAACAAATGACACTTGTGATCTGTTTCGTAATAGACACACTTGTTACTTGACACACACCGTAATAGACACACGTTATATGATACACACCGTAATAGACACACTTGTTACTTGAATTCACCCACTACGTTACTAATTAAAATATTTTTTATTCAAGTTTTCTTAGGTAATCGTTTCTAATAAGAAAAAAAGAGAACTAACCTTAAATGTGATATCAGAACATGATTTCTTTGCTTCTCACTGTTACTACTGTATGGAAGGATACGGCCAAACAAAACAACTCTCCTGAAAACAGTTTTATAGTGCTTCTTAAATCTCTCAAATTTACTCTAAAATAACAACCACCCATGGAAACAAACGATGTCCAATACCAATGAACAAATGGCGCTTTTCCCAAAAAAATTTGATGTTGGAGGCGCTGCGGTTGCTTCAGAAAAAAAAAAAAAAAAAAAATAGGTCCACAGGCAAAATTAATTATAGTTGATATCTTTAGAAATTAAGAATTATTGGTAGCCATTATGTTTTAACCAAACTGTGAAAATACTATGGGTTTGTTGCGGAAATTATCCCCTGTATCTTTTCTTGGTATAAATTTAAAAAATTAAAGTGGAATATGGTAAAATTTCCAAATTTCCGCCCATCTATTCTACAACTGACTTTCCTCAAATTGAATTTATGCCCCGTCAGGTTTAAACTATTGTTTTAAAGCCATCCGAATAATGAAATTCATCTACCGTGCTGTGTATCTTATTTCTGTTTATTGCGTGTGTTCTATGATCGATTTGTATGTTTTGCTGGATGAAAAACCCCAGTTTCTGGGGGAAAACCTTGCTATTTTACCCCAAGGGCTCACACTGGTGAGTATGGGCTTGGCACACCCAGGGTCCTGAGCTGGATATCATCATTCTTCACTTTCTTAGTGATTCCCTTGTCTCTCTCTCTATCTCTCTCTCTCTCTCTCTCTCTCTCTCTCTCTTAGGGTAACTTGGGAATTTTTTTTTTGGCTGGTGCAGCATAAGCCTCAGGCTTCCTTACAACATGTAGCTAATAATAATAATAATAATAATAATAATAATAATAATAATAATAATACTAATAATAATAATCTACGCTTGAGACCGACTAACTCAGCCACGGAGTGAAAAAAGCCCATTAAAATTCCTATTGTCATCGACAGGATATGAGCACTGCCCTTAGGTTCGTAATCTGAGCAAGCGAAAGAATCCCATCAGAATTCAGCGTGCTCATCCCATTCAAGGCTTATACACCTCAATCAAATCACCTCGCAGGTGCCTAATCTCCAGCCGCTGCAATTAGTAGAACTTAAGCCTCTCTTGGTAAGAGGATCACTTCATTCTCCTCGCCAATCTTGTAGCCCTTCTCTGTACACGCTCAAACAACTCTACATCCTTCCTGAAATGAGGCCTCCAGACCTGTATACAGAAATGAAAGCATGGACTGACCATTGCCTTATACAAAGGGATGCATCGATCATGTGCTATGCGAGCGGCCTCACAAAATATCAAGACCCATGACCTGCTCTGGCAGCTGTGTGTACTGCTCAGAAAAGTTCATATCTGACTGCATAATTATCCCCAGGATTCTTTCATTCTACACTATCCTGAGCGTAACACCACGCAGTTGGTACATTACTCGGGGGAACATCCTTTGTAAAAAGGATAGGTGGAACAGGACCAGGGTATGTCTGCCAGGGGCAAAGGTTGATGACGTTGTAGAGCGGATATCATCTTTCAAGGGCACAAAAGGTGATATAGTTGTACACGTTGGCACTAATGATATTAAGAGTAGGAGACCAGCGGAACTACTCAACAAGTACAGGTCACTGTTGAAAAAAAGCCGTGAAATAGGGTTGAATTTGAAAGTGTCTGCAATTCGGCCCATACACGATAGGAGGGAGTACATGATGAGAGCCTTGTCGATCAGTTCGGCCCTGGAAAGATTGTGCAAGCCTCAAGGGGTAGAATTTTTTTCAGCCTGGACTGTACTTGTTAACAGGAGAGATTGCTTCTACAGGGATGGGATACACTTAAATAGAAAGGGTGCAAGAATATTTGCTGATGCTATCGAGGCAGTTTTAGGTGGGTCGGAAAACTGCTAGTTTGGGGGGATACAAAGACTAATAGTTTAACAGTAACCGCAGGCAGAGGTGAAGGTGATTCTTGCACAACTTCTATTAGAATAAGAAGCGACCTGGAGCGAGGGGTGTTGGGGGTTTCAGGGACGGATGGCAGTCATCATGGAACAGTTGGGTATATGGGATGTGTTAGGGTAACAAGGAATAGACATAGGAGCATGTATGCTTGCATGTATACCAATGCTAGAAGTATAGTAAATAAATTTGATGAATTTGAAGTGTTGGTCAAGACATCAAAGGCGGATATTGTTGGGATAGCAGAGACGTGGTGTCACAAAGATATAAGGAATGCAGAACTGGAAATTGGGGAGTACAGAAAGGATAGACAGGACACAAAGGGAGGGGGTGTTATGCTGTTAATTAAGAAAAACATAAAATCAAAGGAAGTGCACCCAGTTAATATAGATGAACAGTGCTCTGTTGAGTAAGTTTGGTGTGACATAAGCACTGCGAAAGGAAAAATAAGAGTAGGAGCGTGTTATAGGCCTAATGACTTGAACGAGTACAATGAACAATTGTACAGAGAAATAGAGTGGGCCAGTAAATCAGAATGTCTTATAATGGGGGATTTTAACTTCCCAGATATTGACTGGAACTTGTGGGTTGGTCACTCACACACTAGTCAGACTTTTGTGGATTTATTGGATGATTGTTTTCTGCAGCAGCATGTTCGAGAGGCAACCAGAGAAAGTAACATTCTTGATCTGGTTATCAGCAGTGATCATTCGTGTATTAAGAATTTGCAGATAAAGAACCACTAGGTGGCAGTGATCACAGTGTGCTGAAGTGGGATTTACTCAAAGAGGTAACTACCGTCAGGGGTAAAGGAAAGGGTTTTTGCTTCCGTAAAGGGGAGTACAGTGGTCTCAGACAGTTTTTAAGTTCTGTACAGTGGGATCAACTGACGATGTTACAAACAGTAAATTCTAAGTGGGAAGCATTCAAAGAATTAATCGTGGAAGCTACTAGACTTTATATACCGATTAAGAAATATCGTTCAAGGTTTAGGCCTAAATGGTTATCAAATGAACTAATGACACTCGTGATAGAGAAGAAAAATGCATGGGATGCATATAAATTATCAGGTAACGCAGAAGCCTGTGGCAGATATAAGCTAGTCTGTAATCAGGTCACAAAGGAGGTTCGGCAGGCGAGGGCGGATTACGAGAAATCTTTGGCAAAAGATGCTAAGAAAATCAGCAAGGATTTCTTTACTTATATAAACTCTAAAAGGAAGGGGCTGAATATGATTGGTCCACTTGACATCGATGGTTCGACTGTTGATGATCCTGCTCAGATAGCAAACAAACTGAATGAGTATTTTGCATCTACATTCACACGTGAGGAATTATTACAATTTGAAAATGGAAGAAGGTTATCAAATTGTAGCAGTGTGCTTAATGATTTTCTAATAACTGAGAGCAAAGTGGAAGAGAAATTGTTGAAGTTAAACACAAGAAAGGCACCTGGGGTGGATGGGATCTATCCAGTTATTTTAAAGGAGGCGGCAAAGCAACTAAGCAAACTCTTAGCCATAATTATGAGAGCATCCTTGGACTCAGGGGAGGTTCCAACGGACTGGAGATGTGAAATGTGTCCCCAATTCACAAAGGTGGATCGAAGGGTGACAGGAGTAACTACAGACCAATTAGTTTAACTTCTGTTCCGGGTAAAATAATGGAGTCGCTGGTTAAAGATGCATTGCAGGATCATCTAGACAAGACTGCAGCAATAATTCAAACACAGCATGGGTTTGTTAAGGGAAAGTCTTGTCTGACAAATTTGATTGGTTATTATGATGTGGTCACAAAGGAACTGGATGCAAAAAATAATTTTGATATCATATACTTGGATTTCAGGAAAGCTTTTGACACTGTTGCGCATGGAAGACTACTGTACAAATTGGAGCAGAATTTGTATTAAGGGTAAGTTGCTACAATGGATAAAAGGATGGTTAAGTGGGAGAAGACAGAGGGTGGTAATCAATGGGTGCTGCTCTTCTTGGACTAATGTTATTAGTGGAGTCCCACAGGGTTCGGTGTTGGGTCCACTGTTGTTTTGTGTATTTATCAATGATATTGATGAAGGTATATCAGGCTTAATGTCGAAGTTTGCAGATGACACAAAGGTTGGCAGGGTTGTTAATGACAGTAATGGCAGTGTGCTACTGCAACAGGATCTAGATAATTTGGGCAGATGGGCTAAGAAGTGGCAACTGAAGTTCAACCTTGACAAATGCAAAGTACTGCATATGGGTAGAAATAACCCCAGAGAAACGTACCAACTGTGTGGTACTACACTTAAGGTGGTAGAAAATGAAAAAGACCTGGGAGTAATTGTGCAGTCAGATATGAAGTTTTCTGAGCAGTCCAGACAGGCTGCTAGGGCGGGTTATCTGGTTTTGTCAATGATATATAGGAATTTTGCTAGCAGAGAAAAGGAGGTGATTGTCCCTCTGTATAAAGCAATGGTCAGGCCACGCCTTGAGTACTGCGTACAGGTCTGGAGGCCTCATTTTAGGAAGGATGTAGATTTGCTTGAGCGTGTACAGAGAAGAGCAACACGATTGGCGAGGGGAATGAAGGGATTCTCTTACCAAGAGAGGCTTAAATTCTGCAAATTGCAGTGGCTGGAGACTAGGCACCTGCGCGGTGATCTGATTGAGGTGTATAAGGCCTTGAATGGGTTGAGCACGCTGAATTCTGATGGGATCCTTCCACTTGTTCAGATTACCAACCTACGGGGACATAAGTTCAAATTAAGAAAGGACAGATGTAGAATAGATGTGCGGAAATTTGCCTTTAGCCAGCGGGTGGTTAATTGCTGGAACAAACTTCCATCTGTCGTTGTGGAAGTTGATAGGTTAAATAAATTTAAGGAGGAATTGGGCAGGCATTTGAAGGGAATGGTGTGATTTTTTTTTTTTTTGGCTGATGCTGCATAAGCTCCTACACTTGCTTTCTTGCATCATGTGCCACTACTACTACTACTACTACTACTACTACTACTACTCTGGGTGTGCCGCCACCCACACGCAGTACTTTGCATTTGTCAAGGTTAAACTTCAGTTGCAACTTCTCAGTCGAACTGCTCAACTTTTCCAGATCCTGTTGCAGTAGCGTACTATCATAACTGTCATTAACAACCCTGCCAACCTTTGTATTATCTGCAAACTTTGACATTAAGTCTCATATACCTTCATCGATATCATTCATAAAAAGACAAAACAATAGTGGGCCCAACACCGAAATCTCGAAGTTCACGAAGAGCAGCGTCTATTGATTATCACACTCTGTCTTCTCTCTCTCTCTCTCTCTCTCTCTCTCTCTCTCTCTCTCTCTCTCTCTCTCTCTCTCAACCACTCTTTTATCGATTGAAGCATCTTACCTTTAACACCATACTGCTCAATTTGCACAGTAGTCTTTCATGTGCAACAGTGTCAAAAGCTTTCTTGAAATCCAAGTATATGAAATCAAAAGTTTGATTTGCATCCAGTTCCTGTGTAACCACTTCATAGCAGCCGATCAAATTTGTCAGAGAAGACTTTTCCTTAACAAACCAATGCTGTTTCTGAATTATTACTGCAATCTTGTCTAGATTATCCTGTAATGCATTTTTAACAAGTGACTTCATTATCTACACAGGTACAGAAGTTAAACTAACTGGTTTCTAATTATTCGTGAATATATACTCGTGTCATCCATTAAATCCCCCTTTGTGAAGTGGGGATACATTTGCTTGTCTCCGGTCAATGGGGCCACTAAGTCCAACGATGTTCTCATAATTATGGCTAAAGGTTTGCTTAGTTCCTTTGCCGCTTCTTAATTATAACTAGATAGATAGATGGCATCCGGCCCAGATGGCTTTCTGATATTCAACTTCAACAATTTAGTATTAGTATTAGAAATGGCAGTAGCGATTAAGATCGGTTGAGGCCCCGGGCGCATATAGGGCCCCTTAAAAAAAGTGAGAGAGAGAGAGACAGGGAAAAATAAAAATACATGTTAACCATTTTTTAAATAAAAAAAAATTTATGTACTATTAATGTTTTATTTCCAATAAAATTTGAATATAATATATGTATAATATAATTAATAATAGCATAATAATAATCACAAAGTTTTGAATTAATAATTGAACATATAAGTTCAACTAATTTGTTTGTGTTTTGCGTATTAAGTTGGGGTTTTGCGTGGGCCCCTCAGAAGTCGGGGCCCAGGGCGCGCGCCTGGTGCGCCCGCCGTTAAATCCGCCTCTGGCGTAGGTAGGTCCATTGGAGCAACTTTCATGATGTTTTTTGATTTATGAATTTTTTATTGCTATTAATTAATTAATTATTATTATTCTAATTTTATTGCTGTTTTTATACCGCTCTCCCAGTGTGATGGAACCCTATTATTATTATTATTATTAGTAGTAGTAGTAGTATTCCTGTCAATAGCAAGGAATTCAGCTTATACCGTATCAGCGAAAAAGGAAGAAGGAAAAAAGAATACTACGCACGTCTTTTCTCTTCCCATATTCTCATATGTTTAATTCGTCTTTATGTTTTTTACTCTCAGCCCATTTCCACGATATCAGATGGTAGGTTTCCCTACAATAAATTACTAACTATTCTCTGGCTGATTGGAAATATTCGCACATTTATTTATCTATTATTTATATATGCTCCTGTTTCTGCTCTTAATTACTCTGACACAGTTTGTGTATTTCCATGTCTGTGATGATCCCGAGCAGCCCTTAGAATCCCCAAGACATTGGTTTCCATGCTGCTGCACGTCAAAACAGAAGCAATGCAAGTATTACTTTCAGCTGTATATATGACTGCTGTTTATCTGTTATTCTGTGTATCCCCAAGCAAGCTAGCAGTTTTCACACCTATCTACCACTGCTCGTATAGCATCGATAAATATTATCGCACCTCTTTTATTTAATTGTAATATGTAATTCCTGTAAAAAATCCTCTGACAGTAAATTAGTAATTTACTGGCACCAAGCACAAACGAACCTGAGAAAAACTCTATGACATAGGCCTTGCACAATTACTTCGGCGTCGAACTGAGTGATACAGCTATCATCGTGTACTTCCTCTGGTTTAAGCGAAATTTCAGACACCTCCAGATTTAACTGGAAAGTGTCTGTAATTCTGCACAGAGAAACAGTTTTTCTCCTCGTAAGTCATAATTAATAACCACTTGAAGGGCTTTATACTCGAATATTATTTACTTTCTTTGTAGTAACGAATGAAAAGATTCTTATGAATATGATTTTAGAGAAGTAGTTAAAAGGCAGCAGAAATGACCGAAATTTTGGGGACTAATTTTAGTTCTTCAAGTTCGAACCAAAATTTATTTGTGTTTTCTCATACTTATAGGGATAGTTTTTTATGTGAATCCCAAATGGTCCTTGAGGTTGTCACAGACATTCTCTCAGATATGCCAGACAAGCTGTTCTTGCTACCTGGGAGTCTAAAACGCTGATGGAACTGATATTCGGGTGACACAAGTCAACTGGACCCAATTTCGGCGAAGTCCGGACGGTCTATGACAGCCAAATCCTCTGCTTGCACCTTCACGATGGTGGGACTGTTAGTAATCCTGGGTATAACCTCCATGCACAAGTACATGGTGGGTGACCACCCAGGTATGTACCAACGTGAGCAGGGGTCGAGGTGTGGCGCCCACACCACATGGAGGAATGCCACCCCTCTATGTTACCAGGCAGTACTAGGTGGTATATCACTCTCATCAACCAGTGAAATACCACCACTTTGCTTATTGGAGGCTTGAAGTGGTGGAACCCATGTTTAGTCTCTAGAGCTAAGTTCCGGCCAACCCTTCCCTATCTCTTCCATCATGTAGTATGATTGATGATTTTTGAGGTTATGATGAATGTCGTGGCGAGATCCAATATTCCTTACATTTCGAGGGTACAGCTCTAAAACGGTGTTCGCAGGCCGGCCGCTAGATAGTACACAGGACCAAACCTATAGGTAACTCTCTAGGAGGCTTCCGGATCAGCTAGTGTATAATCGTGCTACCTCTACTCTGCCAGATAGTGACTGGAGGGAGTCCGAGTAGTGTGTATGCGGGGAGCATTATCGAGGCCACGTTATGTCACGGATCTGGGTATATTCTTACCACATGTACGCCATATCCAAAAATTTCATTACTTCATACAGCACGTCCCACCCACTTTTTCTTACTATTGAATACACCACGAATTGTCAAAATAATAGAGCAAGCTTATCTGCAAAAAGATGTAAACCTCCCAAGGACTTCCTAATTCATTTCACAAATATACGTGGTCTCAATTCCAATCTCAACGAAGTCAATTTCCACTTGCACTCTTTCAAACCCCATGTACTTTTTCTGACTGAATCTCAGTTATCAGTTGATTCAACTACTGCTCATCTCAGATGTCCAAATTATTTGCTGTATGATTCCTTTCGCCTCAAAGGTGGTACTTGTGCATATGTCCGTTCTGATATTCCCTGTCAGAGACTTGGCAATTTGGAATCTCCTCTCTTTGATCTTCTCTGGCTTAAAATCTCTCTACCTCATTGTGTCAAATTCATCTGTTGTCTCTACCGTTCTCCCAACTCCACTAATCACTTGGAGCTCTTTGACTTCCTCTCTTTGCAACTTGACTTTCTTCAGTCCAACTTTCCTAACAGTGAGGTAATTTTCCTTGGTGATTTAATGTTCACAACTCCAGCTGGCTTCCGTTTTCTAGTCACACCGACCCAGCGGGTCGAGATGCTGAGGCTTTTGCAATTACTAATGACCTAGCACAGATTGTTCATTTACCTACAAGAATATCGGACAATCCTAATCATACAGCCAATACGCTTGATTTTTTTCTCACAAACAACACTTCTGAGTATGCGGTCGAAGTGAGAGGTCCTTAAGGCACTTCAGATCACAACTTGGTGATTGTCTCTTCTCCAATGGAACCTTTATCTCATGGCTATTCCCAACCTCGTATTGTTTGGCATTACAAGAATACAAAATGGGATGACCTGCGAGACTTCTTTTCTTCTTTTTCTTGGTCTATTTACTGTTTCAAAACTTCTGATGTCAGATCGTGTCAGTGAAATTATTCTTGCAGGAATGGAATCCTTTATCCCACATTCCGCTTTAAAATCTCGTCCCTTATCTAAACCTTGGTTTTCCAATAAATGTGGTAAGGCTGTCCAAGAGAAGAATGTTGCATATCGTAATTATCTTGTTTCTAATTCTTCAGTTTCATTTTCTGCCTACACCAAAGCTCGCAACAATTGTAAAGCAGTTATTAATCAGTCCAAACTAGAGTTTGAACAGGCTAAGAGTAGAAAACTTGCTTCTTGCCCTAATGGTAGCCGAGCATTCTGGTCTCTTGCCATAGCTATTGGCCGCAACTTTTGCCCATCTCTGCTCCCACCTCTGTCCAAACCAGATGTTTCTGTTGTCACTTCAGCCAAGGATAAAGCTGACCTGCTAGCATCCCATTTTTCTTCCAGCTCTTGTATTAATGATCTTGGTAAAACACCTCCCACCATTCTCAACACGCTCCATTCAATGCCTCCTGTGGTCTTCTGTCAAAAGGATGTCAGAAGGATTTTGACGAATCTTGATGCTAAGAAAGTTCCAGGTCCTGATGTTATTTCTCCACTTGTTCTCAAAACCTGTGCTCCTGAACTTACTCCTATTCTTTGCTGCCTTTTTTCACTTTCTTATTCCAAAGGTGTTTTTCCTTCTGCTTGGAAATTTGCTCATATCCAGCCAGTTCCTAAAAAGTGTGACAAGTCCCTTCCATCCAATTATCATCCCATTGCAATTACTTCTACTCTTTCTAAAGTAATGGAGAAAATTAATTAACCATCAGCTCTTAAACTACCTAGAAACCTTCAGCCTGATCAACCATCGCCAGTATGGATTCCGTCAGTGTCGATCCACTGGTGATATTCTGGCTTATGTTACCCATTTACGGACTAATTCAATGGAAAGGTTTGGTGAAACACAAGTAGTTGCTCTTGACATCTCGAAGGCTTTTGATCGTGTTTGGCATAAAGGTCTTCTAAACAAGCTTCCATCTTATGGTTTGCCAACTGTTTTTAGTAATTGGTTATCCAGTTTTCTCTCAGATCGCTCACTGAGGGTGATGGTAGATGGCTCTCTGTCTTCTAACTTCTCCACTAATGCTGGTGTCCCCCAAGGTTCAGTTCTTTCCCCCACTCTTTTCCTCTTGTATATCAATGACCTTCTTCCATTGACTGGAAATCCTATCCATAGTTTTGCCGATGATAGCACATTGCATTCAACTTTCCATTTTGCGAAACCTTGTCCTGCTCAGTCAGCTTCACCTTCTTGAAAATCTGCTGCGAACTTAAATGCCGATCTTCAGGTAATTCTCCAGTGGGGAAAAGACAACTTAGTCGATTTCAACCCTTCTAAAACTCAGTCTTGTCTTATATCTCGCAAAAAGGATTCTTCTGCTCCTATGCTTATCTTTAGTGACACTCCGATATCTAGGCAAAATGATATATCTCTTTTGGGGATCACCCTGACTTCTAATCTCTCTTGACACATGCACATTACAAATATTGCTTCCTCTGCATCGAAAAAACTTGGTTTTTTCTTTCGCTCTCGGCGTTACTTTTCTTCCAAACAGCTGCTCACTCTGTAGAAATCACAAATCCGCCCTGCCATGGAATATTGTTCCCACATCTGGGGTGGTGCCCCCAAAACCTCTCTAAGGCTTCTTGATTCCATTCAGAAGAGGGCAGTTAGGTTAATTAATGATTCATCTCTAACAGAGTCTCTCCACTCGCTTTCTCATAGACGCACTGTTTCTGCTGCATGCCTCTTCTACAGATACTTCCATGGGCACTGTTCTTCTGAATTGGGTTCTATAATTCCCGCTCTCTCTTTCAAAACAGTCCGGACACGCGCCGCCACCAGCCAACATCCATTTACTGTCCAACTTCAAACCCACAGAACCAACTTTTCATTTTGCTCATTTATTCATTCAACTGCCGTTTTCTGGAACAACCTTCCTTCATACGTATTTCCTGAAAATTACAATCTACAGAAGTTCAACTCCAATATCAACAAATATCTTCTTTCGTCTTCTCAACCTCCAACACAAGCACGGTACTAAGTACTATAGGTTCTAAAACCTCTCGTGTTTGGGGTTAACATAAAAAAAAAAAAAAAAAAAAAACACGAGAGGTATTAGAACCTATAGTACTTAGTACCGTGCTTGGGTTGGAGGTTGAGAAGACGAAAGAAGAAGTTATCAGAAAATAAATTTATTTATGCAGACGCTCATGGTACTGAATTAATTTATAGTTTACCTTGTTAATATATATATATTTTCAAAATAGAGAAAAAACAATAACCTTATACAATTTTGAGCACTCATATCGAAATTATTAAAAAGATTAATATTTTAATAATTTTTGACACCAGTTTCTCTCACTGTGTATTTCGATATTTCTTGAACCTCATTTTCTAGACTTACATTTAATTATTTTTTTACCTAGACTTAATTATTTTCGATACATTTTTATAATAAATCATAAACAAGCGTAGGAAGGCACGACGTTTTGTTTTTGAGAAAATTTGATTATAACTAAATGAAACTTTGTTGAAAATGTACGGCGTTTGCTGCTACCACCAGTGGTAGCAATTAGTATTATGTGGTCACGTGAATTTTTCGTAGATGATTTTGTTTTTTTCTCGGAAATAGCGAATAATGCGTAACAATTGATTGTCCATCGTGTTTCTGTTATTCTTTTAATTGTGTAATAATGTTACTCCATCGAGTATAAAATCATACCTTGTATTACTGGAAACTTTTAGTTGGAAAGTGATTTGATGGATTAACTTGTCTCATTTTAAGTGTCTGTGATTAGTGAATTTGATTAGGCTTCGGAAGTGTGGAGACCCGTGTTGCTGATTGAATTCAAGGCCGGATACAATGTAACAATGTGTCACTGTTTTTTTTTCGCAGAAAGAGATGTTTCCTAGGGCTTACTGAGGATTGCACCGATATATGTTACTGTTAATGTCCACTAAATGAAGGTACATATTTTATGTGTTTATGTTCATTCTGTTTATCCAGTTTATATACAATTTTTAATTATCGGTAACCCTAATACGGGTGCATATTGGAATCTGTCATAGAGCTTTTTAAGTTTTTCTGTTAGTATAACGATTTGTGTATAATTCGTATGAAGTTATTACCACTTTCGTATTCTGATCACTCCGTTTCAGCAGAAATGTAATATCTGTATATTGGTTCGCTTGTTAAATAGTGGTCGTTGATTTAATTGCAATGTTTGATTAAAGCTGCAGTTTTCGGAGGCTGGTTTAGGTCTGTGAGAGTGTGCTGTTATGAGATGCCAGTTATATGTATATATCCATATTCCAGACACTTGTACACTTTTTAGTGCATAAATGTGAGAGAAAAAAAAAGCATTAATAGAATTCATGTTATAATCTCCATCTTTTATAATAATAAAAATTTATTATGGACTGTAATATTAATTAAATGCTGGCAACTTACCTGCAAAAGTGAAAACAATGATTATGGGAAACGAATATGTAAAAAAAAAACAAAAAAACTTTCCACGTGGGAAATTTTTTTGAAACAAACTGCAAGTGCTAGTACTGTATATACCAAAATTGTGAACTGGTAACATATCAGGATTCTTGTTGGATCCTATGTTGTTAACTTATGCAAAAAAAAGAAACATCCACGCATTTTTTTTTTTTTTTTTTTTTTCTCGGGTGATTCCATATCAAGTGGCCTAATTTTGAAGATGATCACTGCTCGACCATTTTCAGTTTTGTTGAAACTTAGTGTAGATGTTTAAACAGGTTTCCAAAGAAGCTGTGCAAAAATTCAGTTCAAAATATAGTATGCTTGAGAGGCATCAGCACCTTTTTTGTGGAGGTCACCTGCTTTACGTGGAGCAAATCACAAAAAAATTTTAGTAATATCTTGTGGTTCATTGTTTTCAAAAATATTCTCTAGAAACTTTTTTAATTCATCTATTCCTGGACATTTTACACACCAATGAAGCATACAATCTTTTGACTCCAAGTTTTAAGTGTTACTGTTGCACAACATTGAAAGGTAGTGCTCTGAAACTTGGTATACTTAGTTAATTTTGGCAGAGAATGCAAAACTTTTGGTGTCCAGGCTCAAAAACCTTCACATTTTTTACAATGCAGTCTGAAACTGGCACCAAAAATTTGTTGTAACAAATTTAAGCAAGACTTGAAAGTCATAACTTTGAAATAAAAACCTTTGGTACCTTCTTATTTGGACATTCCATTTAACATCTACATGAATTCAGTCTAACTAAATATGAGCTCTTATACTTGTTTGCTGGCTGAGATATTTTCCTTCAAAGATAGACTCAAAATATGAAATTCAAAATTTTACCTATCTTTAGGGGCAAATATCTTAATGTGGAACACCTTCAATTCTCTCTTTTAGCCACCATTAGAAAGAGCAAGTTTTAACCTACAAGGAATTATGGTTTTTCAGTTTTGTGCCTTGCTACTTAAGGCCTAAAAAATGGCCTTAAACATTTTATTTTCACGTAATATTTGCATACTTATTTGATGGTGAAGTTTCACATCTCAATAAGGACAGAACTATTGCATTTACAAGATTGTAATTTTCTGCAATTACTCTGCCCTTTGGTTTAAGGAGAAAGGATATATTGCCAATGCACAAAAAGATCTGTATTTTTTACAATGGGGGTGCAAATGGCAAGAAAAGAAACTGCATGGATTTCTTTAGTGCAAGTTCCCAAGCCTGAAAAGTGGTCTTTATTCAGGCTTCCAAGCATAAAGATGATGTTCTATTGGTTTCTAAGCTTAAAAGAAGTTATAACTGCCAAAATTTATTAAAAAAACACAATACAATTTGAAATAAGCAAGTGAGTGTGAAGATATTGAATCACTGCTTCATAATGGACTGTAATTGTTTATTGATGGTTGATATTACTACTTCAGGAAAGCTATTTGTCATCCCATTGTTGTTCAGGAATCTAGCAGACATCTTGTCTAGCAGGCCAGTGAAATGAGCGAGCTACTCCATGAGGGTGCAGGAAATTTACTAATACATCATGTTCTTCAAATGAAATTTCACAAATATTTCCAACACCACCAGTTATTGTCATAAATACAGGCAATGTATTGGCCAGATTGTAAATTAACAATTGGCACATATTTAATATTTGTTTCACTAGTCTAATCTACATGAGCTACAAATGATGATGGTGTGTTATTTGATACTCTGCAAACACAAATCTGTCTTGCATCAATAGGAAGGAAGTGATGATTTTTCTCTTGTTCCAGCAATAGAATGACTGTCTATGAATCTTTTCTCTCGAAATGACCTTACTTGCTCAATTTCCTCTTTAGAAACAAAACAATTTTATTCCAGTCACATATTTGTCACAAAATTCAAACACCTTTCTTGGTGTAAGGATTTTTATTTCAATTGGAAGTTGGAGACTTGCAAGTGCTGCCAATCATTTTATGTGCTACCAATTCCATTGCATGGTGACTTGCCATGGCTAGTGCCAAAGAAATTCCATTCAGCACTGATATCAAAATCCTTCTGATGATGATACAAGTTAATAAAATTCTTGTATTGGGCTGCAGAACCATCACCGAAGTAGTAACTGTATCTGATTTCTGCCATGAAACTCTTCAAATATTCAATTTAGTGGGTTAGAAAAACATGCATTGCAATTGTGTCATGTCGAAGGCAGTCACTGATTATGCAGAAACTTATATTCTGAAGTTCAATATACTTGTAATAAATGACAAATGGATGCAGTGTAGCCTGGCTGTTCTCCCAGTGGAACCCTTGAACAGCATCTTGCACAACAAATGAATAATTTTCTGCAAAATTCATCAAGATGACCAATTCTCTTGTCATTAAGCTTTACTTTGTTGACTTCAAATGGTAGCTTTGATGTTTAGCAATGTAGTGATGACAGGAAAGGTTAAATATCTTTGTACTCAACTCTTCAATAAAATCTTCTGTTAATTGCTTTTTGTGTCCAATGTATCTCTGTCAGTGTGTATCCATTGCTTGAATTCAATAATATCTTCTGGTTCATTGTTTTCAAAAATATTCTCTAGAAAATTTTTTAATTCATGTATTCCTGGACACTTCACACCAATGAAGCATACAATCTTTTGATTCCAAATCACAGACTGGTTTACCAATGAGAACCTTGTAATCACATTCAACAGGACTTGCTACTAGCATTAACTCGACATTTTGATGGATTGTGCATAAATATACAGAATGTGTTCCTTGACCCAAGTGGTGCGTCACAGCTGGTGCACCAGCTGTGACGCACCACTTGGGTCAAGGTTCCCAAACTTAGAAAATCCAATGTCAGATCCATTTCTATCTCGATAAGTTATAAACATTTCCTTCAAGTTGCTGAGTAGTAGTTGCTTTTGCATTTCTAATGGAAATGTAATCTTTCTTTCCAGGGCATATCCGACTAAATTCATCATCTTCAAAAAATTCCGTCACCTTTTGCTTTACTTGCTCAGAAAGCTTTTTTCCACGTATGACCATGATTCCTTCTTCTGCTTTAAGTTTTCTAGCCTTCTTGACCATTCTTTCTGAGACACTAAACTCTTCCATTATTTTCTTTTTGGACCAACTAACTGTAGCTAGTATTAATATTTGAAGTATTTCTGAATGACTTGATACCATCAACTTTTGATTCAATTTCTGACGTAGGGCACAAAAGGTGATATTGTTGTACACGTTGGCACTAATGATATTAAGAGTAGGAGACCGGCGGATTTACTTAACAAGTACAGGTCACAGTTGAAAAAAAGCCGTGAATTAGGGTTGAATTTGAAAGTGTCTGCAATTCTGCCCAGACACGATAGGAGGGAGTATATGATGAGAGCCCTGTCGATCAATTCGGCCCTGGAAGGATTGTGCAAGGCTCAAGGGGTAGAATTTTTTTCAGCCTGGTCTGTACTTGTTAACAGGAGAGACTGTTTCTACAGGGATGGGATACACTTAAATAGAAAGGGTGCAAGAATGTTTACTGATGCTATCGAGGCAGTGTTAGGTGGGTCGGAAAACTGCTAGATTGGGGGGATACAAGGACTAATAGATTAACAGTAGCCACTGGCAGAGGTGAAAGTGATTCTTGCACTGCTTCTATTGGAATGAGCCGCAGCCTGGAAAATAAGATGCAGGATAGTTCAGAGACTGCTGGGAATCATTGGGGTACAAATAAACACATGGGTTGTGTTAGGGTAGCTAAGAAAAAGAATGGGTGCATGTATACTTGCGTGTACACCAATGCTAGGAGTTTAGTAAATAAATTTGATGAATTTGAGGTATTGCTCAAAACATCAAAGGCAGATATTGTGGGGATTTCAGAGACGTGGTGTCACACAGATATAAGGAATGCAGAATTGGAATTTGGGGAATACAATGTCTATAGAAAGGATAGACAGGGTAGGAAGGGAGGAGGGGTTATGCTATTAGTTAAGAGATACATAAAATCCAAGGAAGTGAAGCCAGTCGACATTGCTGGACAGTGCCGTGTCGAGTCAGTTTGGTGTGACATAAGCATTGGGAGATCAAAATTGAGAGTAGGAGTGTGCTATAGGCCTAATGACTCTGATGAGTATAATAAGAAACTGTACAGGGAAATAGTGTGCCAGTAAATCAGAGAGTCTTATAATGGGGGATTTTAATTTCCCAGATATTGACTGAAATTTGGGAGCTGGTCACTCACACATAGCAAGGCTTTTGTGGATTTATTGGATGATTGTTTTCTACATCAGCATGTTCGTGAGGCAACTAGAGGGAGTAATACTCTTGATTTGATTATCAGTAGTGATTCTTAATGCATTAAGAATCTGCAGGTAAATGAACCACTAGGTGGCAGTGATCACAGTGTGCTGAGGTGGGATTTACTCAAAGAGGTAACTACCATTAGGGGTAAAGGGAAGGGGTATTGCTTTCGTAAAGGCGACTACGATGGACTGAGACAGTATTTAAATTCTATACAGTGGGACCAACTGATGATGTTACCAACAGCAAATTCAAAATGGGAAGCATTCAAAGAACTAATCTTGGAAGCTACTAGGCTTTACATACCAACTAAGAAATATTGTTCAAGGTTATTAGGCCTAAGTGGATGTCAGATGAACTAATGAGACATATGGCAGAGAAGAAAAATGCATGGGATACATACAAATTAACACATGACACAGAAGCCTATGATAGATACAAGTTGATCTGTAACCAAGTTACAAAGGAGGTTAGGCAGGCGAAGGCAGATTACGAGAAATCTTTGGCAAGGGATGCAAAGAAAAACAGCAAAGAGTTCTTTACTTATGTAAACTGTAGAAGGAAGGGGATGAATCAGATTGGTCCACTTGATATTGATGGGTCAACTGTTGATGATCCTGCCCAGGTAGCTAACAAACTGAATGAATATTTTGCATCAACATTCACACATGAGGAGTTATTCAGCGAGGGGAATGCCAGAGGTGTATTCAACTCTGGCAGTAAGCTAGAGAATCTTGTAATAACTGAGAGTAAAGTGGAGGAGAAATTGTTGAAGATAAATACAAGAAAGGCACCTGGGGTGGATGGGATCTATCCAGTTATATTAAAGGAGGCAGCAAAGGAAGTAAGCAAACCCTGAGCCATAATTATGAGAGCTTCCTTGGACTCAGGGGAAGTACCCATGGACTGGGGATGTGCAAATGTAACCCCAATTCACAAAGGAGGACCAAAGGGCGACACAAATAATTATAGACCTTTTAGTTTAACTTCTGTTCCTGGAAAATTAATGGAGGCACTGGTTAAAGAAGCACTGCAGGATTATCTAGACAAGACTTCAGTCATAGCTCAGACACAGCATGGTTTTGTTAAGGGGAAGTCTTGCCTGACCAATTTGATTGGATACTATGATGCAGTCACAAAAGAACTGGATGCAGGGAATAACTTTGATATTATATACTTGGATCTTAGAAAGGCTTTTGATACTGTTGCACATGGAAGACTGCTGCACAAATTGGAGCAGTGTGGCATTGGAGGCAAATTGCTGCTGTGGATAAAGGGGTGGTTGAGGGGGAGAAGACAGAGAGTGGTAATCAGTGGACACTGCTCATCGTGGACTAATGTTATTAGTGGAGTCCCTCCCTCAGGGTTCCGTATTGGGTCCATTTTTGTTTTCTGTATTTATAAATTATATTGATGATGGTATATCAAGCTTAATGTCCAAGTTTGCCAATGATACGAAGGTTGGCAGGGTTGTCAAGGACACTACTGACACTATGCTACTGCAACAGGATCTGGAAAGGTTGAGCAGATGGGCTTCGAGGTGGCAAATGAAGTTTAACATTGACAAATGTAAAGTATTACATATGGGAAACAGCAACCCCAGAGCAATGTATCAACTCTGTGGTACTACACTGACAGTGGTAGAGAATGAAAGGGACCTGGGGGTGGTTGTCCAGGCAGATATGAAGTTTTCTGAGCAGTGCAGACAGGCTGCAAGAGTAGCTCATGGTGTATCGTCGATGATATATGGTAATTTTTCTAGCAGGGATAAGGAGGTGATTATTCCCTTGTATAAGGCAATGGTCAGGCCACACATAGAGTACTGTATACAGGTCTGGAGGCCTCATTTCAAGAAAGATGTAGAGATGCTGGCACCGGCGAGGTGACCTGATAGATGTGTATAAAGCCTTGAATGGTTTGAGCATGCTCAATGCTGATGGGATTCTTCCTCTTGCTCAGAATAATCACCTGAGAGGGCATAAATTCAAATTGAGAAAAGACAGATGTAGGATAGACGTGAGGAAATTTGCCTTTAGCCAGTGGGTGGTCGGTTGGTGGAATAAACTTCCATCCCTTGTCGTGGAAGTTGATAGCCTAAATAAGTTTAAGGCTCAGCTGGACAGGTATTTCGAACGAACAGAGGGGTAAAGTGGAAGTGGTTATTTTTTATTTATTTATTTATTATTTATTTTTTTTTGGCTGATGCTGCGTAAGCTTGCTTTCTTGCATCAAATGCCTCTACTAATGCTAATTCTTTCAGCAGCTTATTGTAATCTAAGCAGTTTCCACACTGATAACTTGTACTTGGCTCCATGATGTCATTTGGATCCAAACCACCAATAGATGCAATTTTACTGGCAGTTACATCTTGTACTTGATTTGCCTTCCTTTTGGCATAGCCTTACAAGTCTTTCTTAGCCATTTGCTGAAATTTCAGAGGAGAAACACAAATAGCCATCATTCAAGCTTTCAGTCATGCATTTTATCATCATGGTCTGATCCAGATGAAGCTGATGTTGCTGTTGCTGCTTTTTGGCTGTTAGACTCTTTTTGGCATGATGGGCACAGCTTCTGGCCTGGTTTTATGTCTACCTTTGTTAGGTATTTCAGGTAGTCTGCGGGCACCTCCGTACCCAGGTGGGAAGAAGCAGCAGTGCGTAGCACACGGGGTTTGAGCCCGTCACCACCAAATACGGAGGATCCCTAAAGGTCAGGGAATGACCACCGCATATCCCGGAGCAATATGGCCTTAGTTGCTAATGCTACTAAAAACCAAACAACAACAACATCAGGTAGTCTGCCATTGACATATGTATATTGGTTGTAAACTTTTTTTCACCATATGATTTTTGAGCCCGTCACCACCAAATACGGAGGATCCCTAAAGGTCAGGGAATGACCACCGCATATCCCGGAGCAATATGGCCTTAGTTGCTAATGCTACTAAAAACCAAACAACAACAAAATCAGGTAGTCTGCCATTGACATATGTATATTGGTTGTAAACTTTTTTTCACCCTATGATTTTTCTTCTGGAAAGGATTGCAACATGAACGCTGCAAAAATTCAAATTTTGTCAAAAGCAAAGCTTCATGATATAGACAAATTGTGTCTTTACCCAGGTTTAATCCACAATGCCGACCGAAGGGTGACACGAGTAAATGCAGACCAGTTAGTTTAACTTCTGTTCCGGGTAAAATAATGGAGTCAGTCACTGGTTAAAGATGCATTGCAGGAGCATCTAGACAAGACTGCAGCAATAATTCAGAAACAGCATGGGTTTGTTAAGGGAAAGTCTTGTCTGACAAATTTGATAGGATATTATGATGTGGTTACAAAGGAACTGGATTCGAAAAATAATTTTGATATCATATATTTGGATTTCAGGAAAGCTTTTGACACTGTTGCGCATGGAAGACTATTGTTCAAATTGGAGCAGAATGGTATTAAGGGTAAGTTGCTACAATGGATAAAAGGATGGTTAAGTGCTAGAAGACAGAGGGTGGTAATCAATGGGTACTGCTCTTCTTGGACTAATGTTATTAGTGGAGTCCCACAGGGTTCGGTGTTAGGTCCACTGTTGTTTTGTATATTTATCAATGATATTGATGAAGGTATATCAGGCTTAATGTCGAAGTTTGCAGATGATACAAAGGTTGGCAGGGTTGTTAATGACAGTAATTGCAGTGTGCTACTGCAACAGGATCTAGATAATTTGTGCAGATGGGCTAAGAAGTGGCAACTGAAGTTTAACCTTGACAAATGCAAAGTACTACATATGGGTAGAAGTAACCCCAGAGAAACATACCAACTGTGTGGTACTACACGTAAGGTGGTAGAAAATGAAAAGGAGCTGGGAGTAATTGTGCAGACAGATATGAAGTTTTCTGAGCAATGCAGACAGGTTGCCAGGGCAGGTCATGGGGTTTTGTCAATGATATATAGGAATTTTGCTAGCAGGGAAAAGGAGGTGATTATCCCTCTGTATAAGGCAATGGTCAGGCCACGGCTTGAGTACTACGTACAGGTCTGGAGGCCTCATTTTAGGAAGGATGTAGATTTACTTGAGCGTGTACAGAGAAGGGCAACAAGATTGGTGAGGGGAATGAAGGGATCCTCTTACCAAGAGAGGCTTAAGTTCTGCAAATTGCAGTGGCTGGAGACTAGGCACCTGCGCGGTGATCTGATTGAGGTATATAAGGCCTTGAATGGGTTGAGCACGCTGAATTCTGATGGGATTCTTCCACTTGTTCAGCTTACGAGCCTAAGGGGGCATAAATTCAAATTAAAAAGGACAGATTTAGAATAGATGTGCGGAAATTTTCCTTTAGCCAGCGGGTGGTTAATTGCTGGAACAAACTTCCATCTGTCGTTGTGGAAGTTGATAGGTTAAATAAATTTAAGGAGGAACTGGACAGGCATTTGGAGGGAATGGTGTGATTTTTTTTTTTGGCTGATGCTGCATAAGCTCATACATTTGCTTTCTTGCATCACATGCCACTACTACTACTACTATCAGCTGTTGTTCTTTAAATAATTTTAACCCAGTTTTGTGTGTATAGGATGGCACATGACATTTAGAATTATCCATATGACTGATGGTGCATGAGTACAGCTTATCTCCAGCAAAATCTTCTGATTCTATGGCTTTTATGCTGGCTAATAAGTAGACGATTCTGCAAGCAATGAAAACTTAATTAACTTTATTACACTCAAACAATAAAAAGTAGAGGAACAAAATAAAGAAACTGTTCATCATGAAGATAAAACACATTAATAACAGCATGGTTCAAATATTAGCTATTTATACTTTTTTGTACGATTCTAGAATATTCCAGAGTTCTGGAGTGGTCATAAAGTTTTTTTTAATTCAATAATATTCTAGAATGATCTGAAATTCAAGAATATTCCAGAATTGTAGAATATTCTAGACTACCTATAATCCTTGGATATTCTTCTAGAATATATTCTATTTCTAGATTATTCTAAACATTATGCAGGATTAAGGAAGTGTTCTGCAACAAAAAAGATCTCGCAACATAACAACTACACATAAAACTTGATGTTTAGGCTTAATTTTAAGGCCTTAAGGGGCAAATATCTTAATGTGGGACACCTTAAATTCTCTTGTTTTTGCCACCACTGGAAAGAGCAGAGTTTCAGCTACAAGGATCATGGTTTATCTGTTTTGTGTCTTTGCATAGGTCAAATTTTGAGGCACTCTTTGAAGGAAAATATCTCAGCCAGAAAACAAGTATAAGAGCTCATATTTAGTTAGGCTGAATTCATGCAGTTGGTAAGTGGAATGTCCAAAGAAGAAGGTACTAAAGGTTTTTATTTCAAAGTTATGACTTTCAAAAGTCTTGCTTAAATTTGTTGCAACAAATTTTTGGTGCCAGTTTTAGACCGCATTGTAAAAAAATGTGAAGGATTTTGAGCCTGGACACTAAAAGTTTTGTATTCTCTGCCAAAATTAACTAGGTACACCAAGTTTCAGAGCACTACCTTTCAATGTTGTGCAACAGTAACACTTAAAACTTTGAAAATTTTTTGCGATTTATTCTGCATAACACAAGCGACTTTCACAAAAGAGGTGCTGGTGCCTCAAGCATACCATATTTTGAACTGAAATTTTGCACAGCTTCATTTGAAACATGTTTAAACATCCACACCAAGTTTCAACAAAATTGAAGATGGTTGAGCAAGGACCTCTAGGCCACTTGACATGGAAACCCCCCCCCCCCCCCCTTTTTTTTAACACATGCACGAAAGATTTTATTCTTGAGCAAAAAGTATTTTGTGGGTTTTTGAAAAATAATGTTTAAAAAAAATAAAAATAATCATTATGTTTTTTTTAAAACAATTACTTTCTTAAATTCATTAGTAGGGACACATACTGTTTACAGCACTATTTGTCATTAAAAATAAAAAGTACAGAGCAATGTTGAGAAAAGGACATGATAGGAGGGAGTAGACTCCTATAATTTCTGGGCAGATGATGAGACCCTTCGATCAGTTAGTCCCTGCTTCGATCATGGGGTAGAATTTTTCTCAGTGTGGTCTGTGCTTGTTAATAGGAGAGACTGTTTCTACAGGGATAGGATAAAATAGAAAGAGTGTAGGAATATTTGCTGATTCCATCGAGGCAGCATTAGGTGGGTTGGAAAACTGCTAGCTTGGGAGGGATACACAGACTAATAGATTAACAGTAGCTTCAGGGAGAAGTGAAAGTGATTCTTGCACTGCTTCTATTGGAACATTCTGCAGCCTGGAGAACAAGGTACTGGGGATTTCAAGGCCTGGAAACTTAGCATTAGTAGAGGCATTTGATGCCAGAAAGCAAGCTTATGCAGCATCAGCCAAAAAAAAAAAAAAAATAACCACTTCCACTTCACCCCTCTGTTCGTTCGAAATACCTGTCCAGCTGAGCCTTAAACTTATTTAGGCTATCAACTTCCACGACAAGGGATGGAAGTCTGTTCCACCAACCAACCACACTCGCTGGCTAAAGGCAAATCATGGAATAATCACACAGTTTTTGATTACACAGTCATCACTTGGGAGATGAAGAATGATGTTGTAGTTAAAGGCATGGGTTTTAATTTCAAAAGAGGGGACTTAGTTTAATGCACTATATAGCATCTATTAATTGGGTGAACTGCAGAATGAGAAAGAATACACTCGGATTTCGGAATATTTTAAAAGCAAAAATCTCAGGAGCCATGAATGCATACATACCATTAAGAATGGATAATTGTGGAGCTGGCTGGTCAAACAGAGCAGAAAAGATAGCATGGGACAGTTACAGAGCAATGAAAAGTACTGAAGCCTACAGCAGCTGAAAGTTGCTTTGTAATACTGTACTACCACAGTTAAGGTTAGAGAGCAAAGAATGGGGAACAAGAAATTTTTTATGTATATGAATACAAGGAAGAAAAAAGGGAATCAGATTGTATCCTTGTGCAGTGGGTGTTGCCTTAGACAACTCAGCTGATGTTGCCAATGAATTGAACAGGTACTTTTCGTTTGTTTTTATGGAAGAAAGACCCATCTGTTGAGAACAGGCTGAGTCATATGAAATTAATGATTTAGAAATTATAGATGACTGTTTAATAGAAAAATTTTCAAGCATAAAGGCAAATTAGGCTCCTGGAGATGAAGGCATACATTACTGCCATGGGAATGTACTAAAACATTCCTTGGCGGTATTGTGATTTGTTGGCATTCTCCAATTTTCAGAGTACTTTTGGATTGGGGAAGTGCCAGTGAATCACAATACATAAAGGCGGTTTTAAGTTGGCAGATGCAGACTGTTTAGTTTGATTTCAGTAGTAGGGAAAATTTTAGAAGCAATGATTGAGTGCAATCTAGGAACATTTAGATAGGTATAGCATTCTGAATAGCACACAACATGGTTTTGTTAAGGGAAAATCATGTTTAACTAACTTAGTAAGCTATTTTGAAACAGTTACTGCTGAACTGGATGTAGGGAATAACTTTGGCCTAGTTTATTTGAATTTTAGCAAGGCATTTAAACCAGTCCCTCATGAGAGATTATTGTATAAGTTGAAACAGGTTGGGATTACTGGAAAAATTGTAAGATGGATTGCTGGGTGTCTGCAGGGCAGAAGGCAGAGGGTTGTGATTAATGGATATTCTTCAGATTGGCGTAACATCAGGAGTGGGGTCCTTCAAGGATCGGTTCTTGGGCCACTGTTGTTTCTCATTTTCATAAATAACATCGATGAAGGAATAGAAGGCATGATGTCAAAATTTCCAGATGACATAAAGATTGGCAGAGTCGTTAATGATCAGTGCCAAGCAGCACTCCTTCAGGATGACTTTAACAAACTTCAAAGATGGTCAGAAATGTAGACCATCTTTGAAGAAAAGAAGTGGCAGTAATGTAAGGTCTTACACTTGAGGAATAGCAACCCATTAATAAATTATACACTTGGTGGGGTCGAATTAAAAACAGTAGAGGAGGAAAGGGATCTGTGAGTTACCATACAGGCAAATATGAAGTTTTCTGAGCAGTGTAAACAGGTAGCCAGGAACGCCCATGGTGTCCTATCAGTTATTTATCAAATGTTATCTTGTAGAGATAGGAAGGTCATAATCCCACTGTATAAGGCAATTGTAAGACCACGTTTGAAATACTCTGTTCAGTTATGGAGACCTCATCTGAAAAAATACATCGAGCTTCTTGAAATGGTCTGAAGACCGGGTCCGAATTATGTTTATAAGGCTCTGAGAGGGTTTAGTAAGCTGAATGAAGGTGTAATTTTCACTGCTATAAAGAATTCCAGGAATTGGGGCCATAAATTCAAATTATAGGGGAAGAGGTTTAGACTAGATTGTAGGAAGTTTTATTTTACCCGGTAAGTCTGATTGCTGGAACAGGTTTCCTTCACAGGTAGTCGAGGCTGACAGTTTGAATAAATTCCGAGTTCCCTTGGACAGTAATCTATTTGAGAATCGAATCATATAATTTGTATTTTCTTATCTACTCATTTTTTTATTTATGTTTTTTTGGCTTCTGCAGCAAAACCTATATCTTCATTGTACTATATGGCTATTACTAAGAGGAAATGCATGGGCTGTGTCAGGATAACTAAGAGGAAGAACTGGTGCAGGTATACTTGCACATCCACCAATGCTAGGGAGCATATAAATAAATTTGAAGTGCTGTTCAATCAACAAAAGCAGAAAGCAGTCATTGTGGGGATATCAGTGACATGGTGTCACTCAGATGTAATAGATGCAGAATTTTAAATGGAAATTGGATACAAAAGGAAAGACAAGACAGAGCGGGGGGGGGGGTTGTCCTTTGTTAAGAAGCAAAGGAATCAGAATGGTTTATAATGGAGGATTTTAACTTTCTAGATATTGACTGTAATTGTGGGCACTTGCACTACTTTTGTGGATTTCTTGGATGGCTGTTTTCTACAACAGCATGTTGTAGTAATACTCTTGATCTGATTATCAGCAGTGATTTGTCGTGCAGTAAGAATTTGCAAATAAAAGAACCACTAGGTGGCAGTGATCGCATTGTATTGATGTGGGATTTACTTAAAGATATAACTGCCATAAAGGGTAAGGGTTTTTGCTTTTGTAAAGGAGACTACAGTGGTCTCAGACAGTTTTTAAAATTCTATACAGTGGGACCAACTGATGATGTTACCAACAGCAAATTCTAAATGGGAAGCATTCAAGGAAATAATCTTGGAAGCTACTAGGTTTTTCTTCCAACTAAGAAATGCTGTTCAAGGTTTAGACCTAAATGAATGTCAGATGAACAAATGAGACTTGTGGCAGAGAAGAAAAATGCATTGGGATGTATATAAATTTTCAGGCGACAGAGAAGGCTATGGTAGATATAAGCTAGTCTGTAATCAAGTTACAAAGGAGGTTAGCCAAGCGAAGGCAGATTACGAGAAATCTTTGGAAAATTCTAAATGGGAAGCATTCAAGGAAATAATCTTGGAAGCTACTAGGTTTTTCTTCCAAATAAGAAATGCTGTTCAAGGTTTAGACCTAAATGGATGTCAGATGAACAAATGAGACTTGTGGCAGAGAAGAAAAATGCATTGGGATGTATATAAATTTTCAGGCTACAGAGAAGGCTATGGTAGATATAAGCTAGTCTGTAATCAAGTTACAAAGGAGGTTAGCCAAGTGAAGGCAGATTACAAGAAATCTTTGGCAAAGGATGCAAAAAAAGAACAGCAAAGACTTCTTTACTTATATAAAATCTAGAAGGAAGGGGATGAATCAGATTGGTCCACTTGATATCAATGGTTCTATGTTGCTGATTCTGCTCAGTGGGCTGACAAACTTAATGAGCATTTTGTATCTACGTTCACACGTGAATTCTGTAGGGAAGTGGAAAACAGAAGCTTTAGCATTAGCATTAGCAGAGGCATATGATGCAAGAAAGCAAGCTTATTCAGCATCAGCCAAAAAAAAAAAAAAAACCCACTCCCATTTCACCCCTCCGTTCGTTCGAAATACCTGTCCAGTTGAGCTTTAAATTTGTTTAGGCTATCAACTTCAACAACAAGTGATGGAAGTCGGTTCCACCAACAAACCACCCGCTGGCCAAAGGCAAATTTCCGCACATCTATCCGACATC
The DNA here is from genome assembly GCF_048544385.1 of Mastigoproctus giganteus. NCBI lineage: Eukaryota > Metazoa > Arthropoda > Arachnida > Uropygi > Thelyphonidae > Mastigoproctus > Mastigoproctus giganteus. The sequence goes on from NC_143575.1 coordinate 210,495,716, forward strand.
CGTCCTTCCTCAATTTGAATTTATGCCCTCTGAGGTGATTATTCTGAGAAAGATGAAGAATCCCATTGGCATTGAGCATGCTCAAACCATTCAAAGCCTTATACACCTCTATCAGATCACCTCGCCGGTGCCTAGTCTCCAAACTCTGTAATTTGCAAAACTTAAGCCTTTCTTCGTAAGAGCAACCCTTTGTTCCATTTACTAATCTTGTTGCCCTTCTCTGTACCCGTTCCAGCAGCTCTACATCCTTCTTGAAATGAGGCCTCCAGACCTGTATACAGTACTCAAGATGTGGCCTTACCATTGCCTTATACAAGGGAATAATCACCTCCTTATCCCTGCTAGAAAAATTCCTGTATATCATTGACAAGACACCATGAGCTACTCTTGCAGCTCGTCTGCACTGCTCAGAGAACTTCATATCTGCCTGCACAATTACCCCCAGGTCCTTTTCATTCTCCACCACTGTCAGTGTAGTACCGCAGAGTTGATACGTTGCTCTGGGGTTACTGTTTCCCATATGCAGCACTTTACATTTGTCGATGTTAAACCTCATTTGCCACCTCTCAGCCCATCTGTTCAACCTTTCCAGATCCTGTTGCAGCAGCATAGCGTCAGTATTGTCCTTAACGACCCTGCCAACCTTTGTATCATCTGCAAACTTGGATATTAAACTTGATATCCCATCATCAATATCATTCATAAACACCGAAAACAGCTTATCAAACTGTAACAGAAAGCTAAAGGATTTTGTAACAACTGAGAAAAAAGTATAGGAGAAATTGTTGAAGTTAAACATAAGAAATGCACCTAGGGTGGATGAGATCTATCCAGTTATATTAAAGGAGGCAGTAAAGGAAGTAAGAAACCATTAGCCATTATTATGATAGCATCTCTGGATTCAGGGAAGGTCCCCATGAACTGGAAATGTGCAAATGTATTCACAGTTCACAACTGCCGATGAAAGGGTGACAAGAGTACTTATAGACCTGATAATTTAACTTCACTTCTGGGTAAAATAATGGAGTCACTGGTTAAAGAAGCATTGCAGGATCATCTAGATAAGACCACAGTTATAGCTGAGACACAGCATGAGTTTGTTAAGAAGAAGTCTTGTCTGACCAATTTGATTGGATACTATGATGTGGTCATAAAGGAACTGGATCCAAAAAATAATTTTAATATCATATAATTGGATTTCAGGAAAGCTTTTGATACTGTTGCACATAAGAGTGTTGTACAAATTGAAACAGTATGGCATTCTGTTGCACATAAGAGTGCTGTATAAATTGAAACAGTATGGCATTCAGGGAAAGTTGCTGCTGTGGATAAAGGGATGGCTGAATGGAAAAGGCAGAGAGTGGTAATCAACAGAAACTGTTCTTCGTGGACTAATATTATTAGTGGAGTTCCCTAGTGTTTGGTGTTGGGTCCATTTTGTTTTCTGTATTTATCAATGATATTGATGAAGATATATCAGGCCTAATGTCTGAGTTTGCAGATAATACAAAGGTTGGCAGGGTTGTTAATGACAGTACGCTATTGCAACAGGATGTAGAAAAGTTGGGCAGATGGGTTGAGAGGTGTCAACTGAAGTTTAGCATTGACAAATGCTAAGTACTTCATATGGGTAGCAGTTACACCACAGTAATGTACCAACTGTGTGATACTACACTCTTGGTAGTGGAGAATGAAAAAGTCCTGAGGGTTATTGTGTAGCCAGATATGAAGTTTTCTGAGCAGTGCAGGCAGGCAGGCAGCCAGAACAGGACATGGGGTCAATGATATAGATGAATTTTGCTGGCAGGATAAGGAGGTGATTATCACTTTGTATAAGGTGATGGTCATGTCTTACCTTGAGTAGTGCATACAGGTATGGAAGCTTCATTTTAGGATAGATGTAGGATGGATGCTGGAATAAGTACTGAGAAAGACAATGAGATTGGTTAGAGGAACAAAGGGTTGCTCTTATCAAGACATGCTTAAGTTCTGCAAATTGCAGCTTGCTGGAGATTACGCACCTGCAAGGTGATGTGATTGAGGTGTATAAGGCACGTTGAATGGGTTGAGCAAGCTGAATGCTATTGGGATTGTTGAGAAATAGCAGTTCAAATTTAACATTGACAAAAGCAAGGTACTGTATATGGGTAGCAGCAACCCGAGAGTAACTTATAAACTATGTGGTACTATACTCAGGTTAGTGGAAAATGAAAAAGGCCTGCAGGTAATTGTGCAGTCTTCTCTGAGCATTGCTGACTGGTTGCTAGGACAGCTCATGGGGGTTTTGTCAGTGATATACAGGAATTTTGCTAGCATGGTTAAGGAGCTGAATATCCTTTTGTATAAGGCCATTGTTACGCTGCACCTTGAGTACTGTATACAGGTCTGGAGCCTCACTTTAAGAAGGATGTAGATTTGCTGTAATGGGTGCAGAGAAGGGCAACCAGAATGAAGGGAACAGAAGTGTGCTCTTACCTAGAAATACTTCAGTTCTGCAAATTGCGTCTTGAGACTAGGTACCTGTGGGGAGATTTGATCGAAGTGTTTAAAACCCTGAATGGATTGAGTAGGCTAATTGTTAATGGCATTCTTCTACTTATTTAGACTACACACATGGGGGGGGGGCTCATAAAATCAAGTTGATTATTGATGGTTGCAGGATAGCTGTACAGAAGTTTGCCTTCAGCCAGCAGGTGATTAATTGTTGGAACAGGCTTCCATCTGTTGTTTTGGAAATGGATAGATTGAATAATTTCTGGGATGAACTACTAGACAAATTCTTGCAGTGTACATATGCGTGAACTGTGTAGGAGTTTTTTTTTTTTTGACTGATGCTATATAAGCTTGCTTACATTCTTGCATCATTTGCCATTACTACTACCACCACTAATGCGGATTTGGGGGGGGGGGTAATTCCAGTTCAGCTCGACCTGTAACTATTGAACACAAAACCACCAAAATGGCTTTGTGTTCAATACTTAGAACTAATTAGTGATTTTTAACAAGGAAGATGAATTTTTAAATAACAGTCAAATTTGTAAATCAATCTAATTATAATGTTATAGATCATAGTTTCCCAAACTGGGGTCTGCAGACTCCTGAGGATCTGTAGACTCGTTCCAGGGGGGTCTGCAAAATGGACCTCTGGAACTGGTCAAACATATAGAAAATTGATAATAAATAAAGATTATTATTATTAATAAAATCATATATTAATAAAGTTATATATTAATTATATATTTATAAAGTTATTATTAATATTTACAAAAAATATTTTATGTAAAAATGAGTTGTTTTAAATGTAAAACTTTGAAATCTCTTTTCAGAGCAATTGTAAATATTTTTGGAGGTTATAGTATCGATTATTCTGAGTAAACAAGTTCATATAAACGTGTCCAATTCTCAATGGATACGGAGATACAGCTGTTTCAAACTGCATTGCACAAAGCCATTGTGAGGCTTATTAAAGAACGATAAATGACTTATTGTTTCTATTTATTGACTTTTTTGAATGATGAAAAACACAGATAATTGACAATTTTTTTACAGTTCATAATAAATGTTTGAAAATACCACTGCCAACCTCAGTGCACTTTGCAACTCTTGTGGTAATATGACGTGTTGTTCTTCTGAGGTTGTCTTGGCATTCCTTTATGAGGGCAGCAGTATCCAAAATGCAAGCGAGCAATTCGTCTCTTGTATTCACCTTTTCTTTGTATACTGCACTTTTCATCCATCCACACAAACAAAAATCTAACAGAGTGAAGTCTGGAGACCTTGGTGGCCAATGAATGGGGCCACTGCGGCTGATCCATCATTCAGGGAAAGTTCAACTTAGATATTGTATCACTGGATGGATATGATGTGCACGAGCTCCGTCATGCTGAAAGTACATACCAATCCTTGTAGCCAAGGAAACACCAATAGTAGTGGAAGTTTGTTTTTCAGAAATTCTAAGTAAATGGGCACTGTAAGATGACTTTGTAACACAACAGGCCCAATCAACTGATTGTCGATGATACCGCACCACAGAGAAGCGATGTTGAAAATTTGTTTCTACAGTGGCATGTGGATTTTTATCTGACCACCTATGAGAGTTATAGAGTTGTTGATACCATCTTGGGTGAAAGTAGCTTCATTGCTGAACATTATTAATGGAATTAATTGGCAATTATCATTTACCCACTGACAAAATTCCAATCATTGGCTATTGTCTCCTGGTTGAAGGTGTTCCACCCGCTGTATGTGAAATGGATACAAGCCATGTTCACCATATTCTTGTCTGTGGAACACCGATACGTGTAGAAATTCTTCATGTGCTAATAGTTCGAGTACATTCTACCAACCGAAGAATGTGTTCTATTTCATCCACATTTGTTTATTTGCACGTTCAGAAGAAATACGAGCGTTGGGAACTGTATAAATCTCACACAGTTTGGTGTAAACATTAGAAAATGCTGTTGAACCTGGTATTCTGCAGTTAGGAAACTGTTGATGCAGCAGTAGCACTTCAGCACTTCCGCCACAAAATCCATAGACAAACACTATATCGGCATATTTGACATGTGTGAAGATGTGCTTAACATATTTGAGATGTGTGAAGATGTCCTTAACATTGCTAACACCAAACAGTTATAGCCACTTCTTGGCCACATCTGTTTCGGGGAGCTGTGTGGGCCAGTTTCAAACAGCTGTATCTCCATATCCATTGAGAATTGGACACTTGTTTATATGAACTTTTTTAATTGATACTATAACCTCCCAAAATATTTATTATTCAGCCTGAATCACCCTATATATATGCATATAGGGGTCTGCAAACTTTGTTTTGATTTTTGAGGGTGCCTGTAAACTTTTTTTTGATGTTTAAAAGGATCCATAGATCTCAGTAGTTTGGGAACCATTGTTATAGATTATTAAATTGCTTATTTTGACAGACAAACTTTTTTAACAGTTTTTTATAGTGTAGATTCATTGAATTTTATTTAACGTGTATGTTATGGATAATATTTTTGCGAGTAAAGCATTGGCATTGCATTTCATGTTAATAAAAATAGAGGATGGCCTTTTGGTGATATTTGCATAGGTGCCCAAAAATTCTAGCTACACTGTTGACTCAACTCACAAGTGCAGTACAGTATTATAAACATTTAACAATTTTTATTTAATAGTACAGCACATTTTTTTATAACATTTTAACTCAGAAAGGAGTGGGGTCTGAGAGGTCACTCTCTCAGACTGTATTACAATTGTCATTTTTTCTATTATTACCTGTTGTGCAGGTGCTAGGGGCTATAGAGCTACTGTCTGCTGTGATTAAACAGTTGTTACAGGCCCAGCATGCTGCCCTCCTGATGATGTCTAGAGCATGTAGGACTACATCTACTTTGACCTTACAGGTTTTGTTGGGAAAACTACTAGTACATTGAGATTCAATACAAATACTGTACTTGAATTATCATCTGAAAAAAGCACACCCTATTTCCTTGAAAGATATGCAGCTTGATTTGAGTGTTTCTTTGGCTTCTGAAAGGAAAAGACTGCATTCCATCTACAATGAAAAGTGGCAAAGTAGTAGTAGTGGCATGTGATGCAAGAAAGCAAATGTATGAGCTTATGCAGCATCAGCCAAAAAAAAAAAAAAAAATCACACCATTCCCTCCAAATGCCTGTCCAGTTCCTCCTTAAATTTATTCAAGCTATCAACTTCCACAACGACAGATGGAAGTTTGTTCCAGCAATTAACCACCCGCTGGCTAAAGACAAATTTCCGCACATCTATTCTACATCTGTCTTTTCTTAATTTGAATTTATGCCCGCTTAGGTTCGTAATCTGAACAAGTGGAAGGATCCCATCAGAATTCAGCGTGCTCAACCCATTCAAGGCCTTATATACCTCAATCAGATCACCGCGCAGGTGCCTAGTCTCCAGCCACTAGGCACCTGCGCGGTGATCTCATTGAGGTATATAAGGATAAAGAGATTGGAATACCTCAGATCTTGGTAGTGTAATGAGAGAATTTTTACCCTTAGTTAGAGAGTTCAAGAAGAAAGAATTTTTATAGTTTTCTCCAAGATTGCATGGCACATTCCTGCTGTTGGGTTATGGCAGCATTAATAGTAAATGTTTAAACTAGGACTATCTCCCACTGCACTTTGTCTGTGTGGTGCTGAAGAGAATGAGAATCATATCTTACTTGATTGTCATTACTATTTGGACTATAGACAAGAATTTCAATTTATTGCAGGACTCTTCACTAGTGAAAATAATTCCTTACTTGTTCAATCTCAGGTTGCATTCAATGCTTCTAATACATTTGTTACTTGTCTTCAAAAGGAGAGATGAACTTCTATCAGTTAACCAAAGATTGTTGTTCTTGGTTGGTGTTCTTGGTTCTCAGGGTTGGTGTACTGAAAAGTTACTTCTATGATTTCTAACAGTGACTACTTCTCTTAGATAGTAACAATGATTTGTTATATATTAGAACTACTTTTTTATTTCTGCTGCCTCTGAAGATTCTTCTATTTGATCCTTGGGAAAGCTACTCCAGTGGTTTTTCCTTTTGGACTTGTATTGTCTGGTGAACTGTTGAAGCCAACTTGGACTTGCTATTAATTGTACATAGTGTATATTTGTTAATACTAATCTTGCCCTATTAATGGAGTATGATAGAGTGAAATTTGATCCACGATCTTTGGACTCTTTCCTTAAAGAAGATAGTAATGTCCCTGATGAACTTTCTTTGCTGATCCGGTTACCAGAATGAGATTTTTGATAAGCTGTCAGGTCACACAATGTAATACCAGAACAGAGCAGAAAATTTACACACAAAACACTACACGCACATGACCAGATTTGGCGCAAGCCTCACCACAAGAAGTGTAAGACCTGCTAATAGGGGGAAACCTGGAGGGGAAAACTACACTTAAATACCCAATAACATTTTAGCAAATTTGGAGATTATATGTATTTCTTTCAAGTGTAACCAAGTTTAACAGACAGTCAGGTTTAATGGCCTACTACCATACACTCTGTTAAATCAAGTTTTTACTGTATTATTATTAAATTGGAAAAAACATTCTAGAATATCATTTGAGCAGAAAGAAGAATCTCCATTAAAAGTTTTCAACTTCCATTTTCTGGAAGTTGGCAGGTATGGGGTTCATCTTGAATTATTTCTTGTGAGAACAATAAACTTATTGCTTATTTAGCTGTGAGAATAGTTAATTGATAAATATGTATCCTTCACATGTTTAATTTTATGAGATGATCTCACTTCTGGGAATTTATAACCTTTTCTAATGTTCGTGAGTTACTTTTAAATTTGATTTCTTATGCTTTATGTTGATATGTTGTGTGGGTGCTTATATTCTATATTTTATTAATTAGATATAGCCAATTTGTTGGAAATATGTAAAGAAGCATATTACATTTGTAGATGGCTCTGTGGACAAAAGTTCAGCAATTACATGGTGATGCTTTACGACAAGTACAGTTGGCATATGGAGAGAATTTTTCAATTGATGTCCGTTGTGCTTTAGCTCAGTGGATTGAGGAAAAACCTTGGTATGTGAATTTGTTTTAAAAAAATTTTTAACCATTGATTTGAAACATGTTTGAATGATAATGAGTTTTTTCACATTTATCCACATCATGAATATTATGAAGTATGACCATAAAGTAATAAGTAATTTTATAATAAACATGTTTATTGTTGTGGATCAGTGAATTTTATCTCCTTATAAATAGTTTGTTTTATCTGTCCATTCAGTTTAACTAATTAATTGTTTGCCAATATTTTCAACGGATATCTCAAAAGATGGTGCCGTCCAAAATCCCGACAGCCAGATTTCTGACAGGCCAAAATCCCGACATACCAATTGTATTTAAAAAAAAACAAAGTTATTCTATATCTCAGAAACTATTTTTGCAATAAATGTTTTTCATGTAATCAAAACTGCCACTAAAAACATTAAAATTTTATTATATATACAGGGTGTCTCAAAAGTACACGGCATAACTTCAGGAATGAGTTCCTCATATGTAGATAATAAAAATATTTTATATCAACATAGTTCTGGAAATGCTTGGTTCCCGAGTTATTAACCGGAATGTCTTATCTTCTGCAGGTGATTTCCTTCATCACAAGGTACTGACAGAATCTGGTGGTTTTCCATTCCGACCATGTACTGAAGTCAGGAGCAAGTGGATATGCACTTTATGTATGGTTTAGCGGACGGCAATGCTCTGGAGGCTCGTTGTTTGTACCACGAAAGGTTCCCAGAACGAAGATGTCCAGACAGGAAAACGTTTGAAGGTATCCATCGGCGTGAACACGGGACCTTTACACACCTTGTGCTGCCGACAGAGGACGACCAAGATCTACGACTCCTTAAGTAGAGAAAGATTTTGGATGTTGTGCATGCCACTCCTGGAATTAGCACACACAGAATATCAATGCAACTGGCTGTTCAACGTTCGACTATTTGGAGAGTGTTGCAAGAACACCAACTGTATCCTTACCATCTGCAACGGGTACGGGCCTTGTCACCAGCAGATTTCTCTGCACGAGTAATGTTCTGCCAGTGGTTCTTGCAGCAGTGTGGTACAACTCCTCACTTTCCTGCCTTAGTGATATTCACAGATGAAGCATAGTTCACACGAGACGGAATCCAAAACTTTCACTACTCCGGTAGCGGATGTAGAAACTCTCCGCAATCGAATTGTGGCAGGTTGTGAGACAATACGAAACATGTCAGGAATTTAGCATTGTCTTTGCGAATCCATGAGACGTTGATGCGGGGCTCGTATTCAGGCAGAAGGTGGACATTTTGAACAATTACTATAAGGTGATGTGAACAGTTAAGTGTCATAGACTGACCTTCAAAACTCTGATACCAAGCATTTCCGGAACTATGTTGATATAAAATATTTTTATTGTCTACATATGAGGAACTCATTCCTGAAGTTACCGTGTATTTTTGAGACACCCTGTATATATATCAGTTCACAAAAACCACATTACTAACAATAATCAGTTTAATGATATTAAAATCACAGATTAAAATTTGCAAAAAATCATACAATAAAATCAAACGTTTATGTATTATAATAATCTTAATATACTTCAATAATCTTAATAATAATAATAATATTTAAATAATCTTAAGTATTATAATAATAAGAAGAAAATGGGATATTTTTTCGGAATATCCTGCTTGGTGCCCAAGGTCATGCCTAATGTACTTGTCAAAGAAATTCGTGAAAGTACAGCTCATAACAAATACCTGTATAATTACAGTTTTAGTTATGCTAATGATATTTATGACAAATGTTACGCAGCTGCCAAAATACATTGCAGTACTCCAAATTTTCATATTCTGAAAGTATTCTTATTTCAAGTTTATCTTTAGCATTTCAATGTAATACCTATAATTAATGCTCAAATTCCCTATTCAAATACCACATTTTAACAGTAAGACATTTTATCCAAGTGCCAACTTTACAGGCACGAATGTCGTCTATATTTTACTTTTTTTTAGCCATCTGACGGAGCCTTATACACCAGTCAGATTTCATCCGACAATGCAAATTTATCAGCTATTTTTAGTTTTTTAAAATGTTTAAAAAGTTTTACCCGTATTTAAAAGTTACCCTCTTTATAAAGGTTTTACATATATTTATTTCTATACATTGACATAGTGACTTAATTTTTTAGGTCATTGAAATATAAATCTCTTTTATATGACCTGGTTCTGGCCCTAGTCGCTGATGCACCAATAAAACCCAAACCAACCAATCAGCCCTATACAAATACCAAAATTCTACTTGAAAAATTACCAATTAAATGCAATATAATAAAGTAAAATTAATTAAGCCATTTTTATTTGCCAATCGTATTTTAAGACTGTGTTTCTGTAACAGAAAACACGATCTTCAAATTGAAAGAGATATTTGTCGTTAAAATTTTAATTTTTTATATTTTTTCTATACAAAATTAATCTAATATGGTAAATTTTTATTTACTAAAAAACTAATAAATATGTAGAATTATATTATAATAGATACTGTCAGGATTTACGACTGTTAGAATTCTGACCTGTTGGGATTTTGGGCCAGACCCCTCAAAAGGAACTTTGAACTAGTTTTCAGCAATTTTCAAACACATTTTGAGATATCTTTCAAAACAGCCATCACATTAATATCATTATCCGTAGAAAATATTTTGCTTTTGTGGGCTTTTTAAGTGCAGTATAAACAAAGCAGTTATAAGGGGACCAAGGGGGATGAACAGATTTCATGATTTTACTTTTTATGCCAAAGTTGTTTTTAGAAAGTATATTGCAAGTATTTTTTGTGGAAAAGAATTGATTCGTTTGGCCAAAGATGTTTTTTGCATCAGGAAGAATCTCAGTGCAATAGTTTCAGATGTGCAATTAGTTTTCAGTCTATGTTCATGGAACTTTAATTGGCCATGTGGATCTCTGGGTTTCAGCAAATTTCCCACAATTTTTTATCCTTGATTTTTTATTCAGTTTGCACATGTATGTATATTTTATTGTTTTTAAAAATTTTGGTTTACAAGAGTTCCACAGCTGCGAAAAGGTTAAAAAGCAGCAGTTACAAAACTTCAAAATAATAATTGTGATTAACTGTATGGCCATTATGAATAAAAAAACTTAGAAGATGAACAGTGCCATCAGTGATTTATCACTTGCATGAAATCTGATAATGTACTTTTTTTCTTTTTCTGAGTAAGAAAGATTTAATAAAGACACTTTTCCATGTGAAATATTTTTTTAAATTAGTTTATTGGGGTGCAAAGGATGTTTGGTACAGTTGGACCCCAAACAATCCCAAGAACTAAATAAAATTGGTTATGTTTCAGATTTAAATACTGAAACTAAGTGGTCTTTCTTACTTAGTAGTACTCTAAATAATAACTCTGTTTAATTTTTATTTTCTACTATTTTTGAGAATTTGCAAATGAGATCATATCCTCCCACATAAACCCTTTCCACTAATTTTCTATAAATAATTATGTAGCGTTTTCTGTTATGTTTGGATGTACTACTGATTATGAGCAGTTAATTGTATAATTGGTGTTTAATAGATTCCATATGAGTATTCAGTGTTTTGAGAGTTCATTCAGATGCCAAAAAGTGAATATGCCCTTGTGATGGGTGAGTGGATGAATAAGGAAAGGATTCCTGTTCAATTAGCCCTCTTAAATTGGGCATATCCAACTACTCCCTAATAGTTTAAAATTGTGCATTTTGTAGTACCATATTCTATTTTAATAGTATAAGGGACACATAGTTAAAAAAAATACATACATATTAAGAAAAGATCTCTTAGTTAGCTCAAAAAGCTATGAATATTGGAATAAGGCTAGAAGGTATAATTTTTACAGTTCATCTGGAGAGAATAGGTTACAGTGCAGTGAGACACCACAACACCTATTTCAGTGTAAAAAAAACCACAGGATAAGATTTATAACAAAGCCTACGGAAGGTCGAGGTGTTAAGATGCAAATCAAATGCCAGGAAAATGGATAACATATCTAATCTATTGTAATGTAATCTCAGCCACCATAGTTATAAATCTTATCCAATGGTTCCATACACCAAGACAGGTGCATTGGTATCTCACTTCACTGTTACCATTTTTTTTTTTTTAAACAAGAATAAAGCAATATGAATTAGAGGGAGTTGTATATTCTTTATTCTTTTAATATTATATAATTTTTAATTGAAAAAAATTAGTCAGTCATGTCAAAAAAAAATTAAAATCATTATTATAAAAATTATTATAATAATTAAAAAATTATTATCATCCCTCACTGTTGGTGTATAAAAAATTGTTTTTTACCCCAATAGTTAGGGATCTGATTTTTTTTCAAGCCATGCTTTTTTGAATTTTAGCTCAGTTAATGACAAATTTATATCGAAGGAATACTAAAATTAATGTCATTATCATTTCAATTGAATTTTTTTAAAGTTTTTTTTTTTTTAAATTGCGAGCATTTACCAGAGTGCTTACTCAGTTGATTACTGATGTGTTAAAAGAAAGCAGTAACATTCTTAATACTTCCACAACAGTTTAATATGCTTGCAAATGTGTATGTACAGTGCCAGACAAATTAATAGCCACTTCCTACTGTTTTTAAGTATTTTTAGCATTTATTAGTAAAAATACATATATAAAATATTTCTGTTGTCGAACTTTTATCTTCAAAAGTGATCATATTATTGGGATGATACTGACTGAAAATAATATTGGTATTCATGGGTAAAATAATTTTTACCAGTTGATAAGAACTGTACAGTATAATAGCAAATAATGATAACTTTGAACATTTTTTTATACCAAAGAGTAACGTATATTTAATATTTAGTTGAATATCCTTGAGATTGTATTACAGCTTTGCAACATCCAAGCATGGAATGTACAAGTTTTTTTATGTTTCTGCTGGTATTTCATACCCTAATTACTGCCTCCATTAACTCAGTCTTTGAGCAACAATTTTTCTTGTGAGCTTTCTTCTTTAATAGCATCCATAGATTTCCTGTGTGGTTTAAATCAGGTGAATTACCAGGACAGGGTAAAGGTTTAACATTTTTAAGCACAAAAGGCCTTTAATACTCTTAGCTCTGTGACATGGAGCTGCGTCATCTTGAAAATAAATTCTCTGTCAAACAGTTCTCTTGCTGAAGGTAGCATTCTAGAAGAAAGAACATCTTTATATGTAATGGCATCTACAGTGCTATCAAAAAAATACAATCTTCCAACGCCATTTGCTGCAAAACATCCCTAGACCATTGCACTAGTCGAGAACTTGACTGTCTTTGTTGTACAGGAAGGATGCAGAGATTGCCAGTTTTAGTAATAGTACTTACTTTACTTTATCTGACTGTTTATCCCAGTTAGAGGTCATTGACATGGATGGAATGCTTCCACTTAGTATGGTGGCACAGTCTGCTGGAGTGAGCTCTGGTTCCTGCATATCTTGCTGCACTCTGCTCTCTACTGTCGTCTTTGGCCTGCCTCTCCTCCTTCGACCTGGAACTTGGCAGCTAAGCACATGCTTGGTAATGTGGGTGAACCATGGCTCTGGACATGCTTACACCATCTAAGTCTGTTCTCCCTAATCTTCAAGTTGATGGGGGCAGTTTTCATCTTCTATCTTACATCTTCATTCTGCCTTTTATCTCTCAGAGTTATTCCCAACTCCACCTTAGCATTCTCATTTCTGCTGACATTAAAACTCGTTTTTCTTTTCTTCTGACAGCCAGCACTCAGAGCCATATAACATACATCTTTTATAACATATATATAAAATCATATAACATACATACAATTTTAGTAATAGTATTTGCCGTATAGTGCAAGGAAGCCACGGACTTTTGCTGCACTGGCAAAAAAAAAAAAAAACCCACTACAAAGTAGATAAGAAAATACAAATTATATGCTTCCTTCCTTATATAGGTAACTATCCAGTTGACCTTTGAATTTATTCAAACTGTCAGCCTCATCTACCTGCAAGGGAAATATGTTTCAGCAATTAACGACTTGTTGGCTAAAAGAAAACTTCCTATAATCTAATCCAATCCTCAACCCTTGTAATTTTAATTTATGGCCCCTAGTTCTGGAATTCTTTATAAGTGTGAAAATTCCACCTTCATTCATTTAGTAGTCTCTCTCAGAGCCTTATAAACCTTAATCAGGTCACCTCTGAAGTGCTTGTTGCTTGGTTGCCAAGCTCTGTAGCCCACGTAATTGGAGTCTTTCCTTGTATAGTCTTCTGTTTTCCAATCTCATCATTCAGTTTCCCATCTTTGGGCCCTTTCAAGAAGCTCAGTATCTTTTTTCAGATGAGTCTCCAAACTTGAACACAGTATTCCAAATGTGGTTTTATAATTGCCTTATACAAGTTTTCTTTCTGCCAGGCTTTTTAGACCAATGTTGGTGCAATTTGGCCCATGCAACATATGCCCCCTTTGTCTCTGTTGTCAGTATTGGTTTCTTGATAGGGAAATATGATTTTATATCCATTTCAAACAACCTTCTTCTCACAGTTTGTTCTTTCTGTAGTTGTTATGCTATTTGCCTCCTTCCATTGTTTGGCAAGACTTTCAAAGGAAGCAAACTTGTCTTTAATAGACAAACGATTTAAAGTGTATCTAGGGTCAAACGGCACCAGGGGTTTCCCCATCTCTGCGTAGTTTACTTGTGTGGTGATACAGTTCACTGTAAAGGCCAGAGATTTAAGTGTATGGATCTTGAAATGTGTGGTGTCATGTACCATTGTTCTTCTGGCCATTTAGCCGCCAGACCCCTGCTGAGGCCTGACATTGCCCCACTTTCGTCCCGTGGAGGCAGACCAGGTACCTAGTAATTTGCATTTACTCTGGCAGGTCCTGCCACCTATTTCCCTGAGATTTCAATGGCAAGAACCTAAAAAAATAAAAAGAAAATAAAAAATAAAAAGAAAAGACAAACGATATAGGTGATTATTGGCTCTTGCTGTTGATATGGGTTTTCTTCTCTTCCACAGTTTCCAACTCTGCACTGCAAGCTTTTCCAGGATTGGCCATTTCATTAACTGTTGCCAAACTGTTCATTATGTATAACAAGAATTTGAGCAATTTCATTGTTTTGTTCCTCCACATTCCTTCATAACCTTAATTTTAGTAGCTTTTCTATCCGCTATGTTGATCTTTTCCCCATTTTCTAATTTTACCAAAGCCAAAGTGCAATTTTCACAAAATTGCTGGAACACTATGGAAATAGTCTCTCTCTCTCTCTCTCTCTCTCTCAGTCTCTCTCTCTCTCTCTCTCTCTCTCTCTCTCTCTCTCTCTCTCTCTTCTCTCTCTCCTCTCTCTCTCTCTCTCCCCCCCCCCCCCAAACTCTTGTAACACTTGAGCTTAAGCTTCTGTGGATGGAAGGATTTAAGTTGTGGAATCTAGTTTAACATCACAGGTCACTCACAAGATGATAAAGTCTTCTAATACTGGGGAATGTGTTTTAAAAAAGAAGTTGCTATTTTTTAGACTAATAGTAATACAAGTAAATTTTTTTCTTGTCAGTAACAATGTATTTGAAGAATATTATCGTAAGTGCATATACTTCTTTTTCAAACATAGGACGCTCTTAAAAAAAAAGAAGTTAAATATGTATTTTTGAAAATGTGAAAATCAGATGAGTTGTTTTTAATTTGTCTGCACTGTACATGAAATGGCACCTAATTGATGTGGTGATGTACATATGCAGTCAGCAAACAAGTGCTGTTAAATAATTTATTTTTTTTTAAATCATGAATACTTGGCACAGTTTTATTTGTTCTTTGCTTATGTTTTGGTTAGTTTGTATACATTGAATACACTTTTGATAAAGTTTTAGTTTTTTCAAATTATCAAAGGTTCATCAGGTTTATGAGTATCATGTCTTCAGCACATAGTTAATGATAAAAAAAAAAAAAAAAAAAAACAAGCATTGCTGCAAATAGCTGAAGTTCAGTTGGTGTGATGATATTAAGCAGTTTCTAATTTTGGGCCCCTTTACTTTCACAGCACTTGTTTAGTGACTGCTTAAAATGATGCATATGTTGTATGTCATGATGCATCACTTTGATGCATATCAGCAGCAGTGAACATATTAATGGGGAAGTTAATATTGATTTGGAGGAATGGTATAAGATACTAAACCATGAGTGGATTCTTTAATAGAATCCATGCGGTGGTGAGAAATTCTCAAGAAATTTGAGAAATTCTTGGGAAATTTCCCAAGAATTTCTCAAATTTTGTCTCAAGAATTTTTCTCAAGTTTATCAAAGAATGGTGTCAAGAATTTTCAAGATATGCTACTGTAATACATACAATCTTGAAAAATTAGGCAGATGGATTGAGAAATGGCAGTTGAAGTTAAATATAGATTAAAAAAATATGTGGAGGTCCTAAAGTCAACTTAAGTAGTCGAGACCTGCTAATTTTCGTAAAATCGGACAAATGCTAATAATTTATTGTAATTTTTCCTTGTAGAGGATCTGTGATCTGATATGGATTTAAAATAAACTTTGTGGATTTTTTTGAAAAGGGTAGGTTAGGCTATTGCAGAACTCTAAATCCACCTGGGGTTTTCCTGAAGAAAACCCCAGGTAAGAGTTCTGCATCAGGGTTCTGTTTCAGGCTGCATCCGGGTGAGGTGTAATTCAGAAGGTGTTGAAATTGCAATTATATGGAAGGAGGACAAAGGAAAAAGCCAGCTTTTGTCCTAAATCCTTGCATGGGGAGTAATTGTAGGCATAAAGGGATACGATGTCCTGAAGCCTGATGGGGGCTTTTTGTTAATACCATCTTCAAAGGAGGGTGAATACATGTCGAGGCTGTCTTTTATAGCCTGGATACGTTCCATTGCCGTATTTCAAAAGCGTGGTGGGAGGGGTGTTGAGTAGTCGAAAAAGGGTGAAGTAGGGTGGAGGGGAAAAATTTCCTGCCTCACCGTATTACACTTATAGTTTGGGAATTTGGAAATTCCCAAACTATAAGTGTGCAATTTCAACACCTTCTCCTGAATTACACCTCACTTGGATGCAGCCGTTCCTGAAGAAAACCCCAGGTAAGAGTATTCTTCTGCCTTAAAATAAAATATATAATATTCCTAAAATTTAGTATTCCTCCAAAATTTCCAAAAGTAGCCTAACCTACCCTTTTCAAAAAAATCCACAAAGTTTATTTTAAATCCATAATGAGATTGCAAATCCTCTAAAAGGAAAAATTACAATAAATTATTAGCATTTTTCCGATTTTACGAAAATTAGTAGGTCTTGACTACTCAAGTTGTCTGTCCAACTGACTAATTGAAGTTTATCAGTGACAAACGCAAGATACTGCTTATGGGTAGTAGTAATCAGAGATTAATGTTCCAACTGTGTAGTACCGCACTCAGGGTAGGGGGAAAATGAAAAAGGCCTGGAGTAATTGCTCAGTCAGATATGAAATTCTCTGAGCAATGTAGATAGACTGCTAGGACAACTCATGTGGTTTGTCAGTGATATACAGGAACTTTGCCAGCAGGGACACTGAGGTGATGTATCTGGGTTGTTGTTGTTATTTGGTTTTTAGGAGCATTAGCAACTAAGGCCATATTGCTCCGAGAATATGCGGTGGTCATTTCATGACCTTTCCGCATCGTCCGTATTTGGTGGTGACGGGCTCAAAACCCGGTCTAATCAAGAAGCGTGTGCTATGCACTGCTGCTCCTTCCCACCTGGCTACGGAGGCGCCTTTATGTATCTGGGAGTTACAATACGGGCAGATATGAAGTTTTCTGAGCAGTTTAAACAGGCAGCCAGCAAGGTCCATGGTGTCCTATTTGATTTATTGAATATTATCCTGTTGACATAGGGAGGTCATAACCTCACTGTATAAGCCAATTGTAAGACTACATTTGGAATACTGTGTTCAGGTATGGAGACCTCATCTGAAAAAGGACACTGAGCTTCTTGAAAGGGTCCAAAGATGGGAAACTTGTATGGTTAAATCGGCAAAAGGGTGACCATATGAGGAGAGACTCCAATTATGTGGGCTACAGAGCTTGGCAGCCAGGCATTTCAGAGTTAAACCGATGGCTCCGAGAGAAATTAGTAAAATGAATGAAGGTGGAATTTTTACTGTTATAAAGAATTCTGAACCATAAATTCAAATTAATTCCATATGGCCATAAATTCAAATTACAGGGGAAACGGTTTAGACTAGATTGTAGGAAGTTTTCTTTTAGCTTGGCATTTGAGACTGACAGTTTGAATAAATTTAAGTCAACTGGATAGTTAGATGTGTGAATAAGGAAGTACATAATTTGTATTTTCTTATTTACCTTTTTCTTTTTCTTTTTTTGACAGTGTAGCAAAAGCATGTGGCTTCTTTGCACTGTACGGCAAATACTATTACTATTATTCCAGCATATCAGTCAGCTTATTTTTTTTTACCCAGAATATTACTGTTTAATCATACATTCACCGTATAAGTGGAGGCTACTTTTTTAGTCACCTTTGGCATCTCATATAATGGCATGTTACTATAAAATCTGTATTAAAAATATCTCTACTTTTTAATTCAGTTATCTCTGCTTTTTCCCTTAAAATTTTACATTGTGACATTTTATACTGCAAGTAATCTGTAAAGAAAGTGAAAATGTGTAAAAGGTCAGGAGCCTAAAACCTAAAGGTGTAGTGGTTGATGACACCATTTTTATTGTTGCTATATGTGTACATATGTTATATAACAATGTAGAAGTGCGTTTGCTATAAGAATTTGGCAGTCTTGAAAGTTAATTTTAGAGAACTGTTAAAGTAAATCTAAAAATAATTACTCATTGAATTCCACAAACTGTTTTTGTCTGATGAAAAAAATGAACCAATTCTGTGGTTTTAAAATGAATAACATGTATATTTTTAAAAAAATCTGTAATAAATTGTAAAGATATTGGTATTAGTTAATATCTTGCTCACCCTAAGCATATTCAAGTTTAGTATTTTATGTTCAGAATACAAGTTGACCTCAAAATTTTAGATGATTTTTATTGCATAAATTGATTTACATGCTGAAAAGGTATGGTATGTACTTTTTTTTGTTAAATTTGAAACTATTGTTGTAGGTATGTAATTAAGATATCAGAATAGCAACACTGTTAATTTATTATAATTTTACTGTATGTAATCAATACAGTGTTCATAAAAAAAATGAAAAGAAGACCAAAAACATTTTAATATTCTTAATCATTGATTTTTATGATCCTCTAATAGAGATTTCAGCTGAAGTGGAGGACTGAGTCTCATCTGATATTAAGAGCTGGAAAATTGACATGTTTGATTTTTTTGCTGCTTTCTCCATTTTGTATATCTCTTCATAACATTCAAGGGCTTGTCCACTTTGCACTTGGAAGCAGCTTTCTTTCCATTTGTTGATTGTTATCTTTGCAATTTGAGTGGTTTTTCACTAGTTGCAAAAAAAAAAAAAAATGCAGTTTTGTATTTTAGTGTTCTCATTGTTTTAATATTTTCTATTATTATTTTCCTTTTGTTATATCTTGCCAGGCTGAATGAGTTCATCTGTTAATTTTTCAAAATGAAACACTGATTCATCCCAATTGTCATTTTGGTTGATTTCTTCAAAGCGTACCTTGTATACCAGCCCCACAATGTCAAGCTGAATTTATTTAATAGCATTATCTAAACCTTAGGAATTGTGCACAGATTTTGACAACAAAGTCAAAATCTGTGCCTTTCAAACACCATATGTTTTTTGAATCGTTGTTCCAGGTTGTGTCATTGTTATCAGCTGCCGTTTTGATATAGTTCTTCTACAACTGTTTTTTGCTCAGTTTGTTTTTGTTGTCAGGTCCTGAGACAAGGTACTTCATGGTGAGCTGTAAGTAATGGGTTATGAAGGTGGGTATAATGCCCTGATCCAGTACTGTAGGACAGAGGTGGTGTTGGGAAGATTGAACAGGAGCATTATCAATTAAAAGAAGTGCCCTGTTGCTGAAGTTATATTTGTCACAGCGTGATGTAGTGGCCAATGATGCGGTCAGGAAACATGTAGTCTGCCCTTGTCACCCATGCATTGTTTTTTTTAATTGCCAAATTGTGGGTAATGCTCCTATATTGAATCCTTTAAGGGCCTGAGGATTTAGAGAGAGAAATTCACTAGCAGTGGCATCAGCTTCACATTACCCTTAAGATTACCACTACCAAGAAGTGAGATAGCCCTTTGATCATGGGAAGGCTGGCTTTTCTCAAACTAAATGTGATTTTTATGATAGAAACATGTGATAAGAATTTCCGTTGTCACTTTCTTGGGTTGAAATAAATCTTTGAGATTTCATTCTTTTCCATAAAAAGTCCATCTTGTCACTTAAAAATCTGCTATGCAAGTATCCTTCTTCCCTGATTTTTTTTCAACTCTTTTGGGAATGCCTTTGCTGCCTCTGTGCCTACATTTACTTTTGCATCTGTTATATGCAGGCTTTGCAAATTTACAAGATAAATAAAACACTTGAACCAGCCAGGACTGGCTTTAAAATCAAAGTTCCGTGATGTTATTTGTCCCTTTTTCTCCATGGTCTCAAAAGTGAGAGAACTTTTCTCTTGGGTAATGCAGAAAGCGAGAGTTGTGTTTTGTTGGTTATGACTCTGATCCAGTGGGTTAAGTCTTTCCAATTTCTTCATTATTGCATTCCATGTTTTTGTTAAATGTCCTATTTTCATTCCACCAACACATGCTTGAGTAACATTCTTAAGTAGATTCTTCTGTAGATAAAAATACACTGTTGAAGAAAATAATTTTGTGGATGTTCAAATATCGTTTGCCCATCCACAATGTATGTTCAAATATATGTTTGGATATGTTCAAATATCATTCACCTTCTCAAGTCTTCCAATTATGTATAGTATTTGTGTCATGGTTAATGGTCTCCTTACTTTTTTGTGTTACTAACAGAAATGCACTCTGAACCCATGGTGCACTGATTAAATTCAGACATTAAATTAAAAATCACACACCAAGGTTTTGCGTTATATGATCAAGATAGCATAAATATATAATGTTGCATGTTGACATGAGACTTGTCAATGAGTGCCAAGGACAAAAAAGTCACTAGACTTGCAAGAGTGAAAATTATGCTCATTTAGACAAAACACATGTTTGTAATGCAACGAAAGCTCACATAGGCTCATACAGCAAGGAATGGGTGTATACAGACAGTTCTTGCTTTACGAGTTCCTGGGTTTACAAATTATTTTTTTCAAATGAGCGTAATTTCATTCTTGTGAGTCTAGATCATACAAAATGAAACAAACATTCGTTAATATTGCTAACCAATTGCAGCTTGAGGTTTCTACAACCGATCTGCTGATCTGCTTCAACCGACCATCACTGATCTGCTTCAAACACACAATGGAGAGCTCACAAATGAAATGGCAAATTGTGAAGAAGCTGAGGAAGAAGAAGAAGATTTAATAGCTGAAACTCCTGTTCATTCCTTCACTCTCAAGGGGCTTGACGAAGCTTTTCAACACAGAAATGTGTCTTGTTTTTGTAGGTCTTCTTGCAGTAGTGTACCTCCATGATTCCTGTACTTAATCATCCTGCAAACTTTTGTATCATCTGCAAACTTTGACAGTAAGCTTGATATGCCTTCATAAATATCATTAATAAATATTGAAACCAATAGTGGGCCCAGCACAGAACCCTGGGAGAGGGACTCCACTAATAACGTTAATCCAAGAAAAGCAGCACGCATTGATAAATACTCTGTCTTATCCCACTCAACTAGCCTTTTATCCTTAGCAGTGACTTAGCTCTAATGCTGCATTGCTCCAATTTGTATAGTCTTTCTCCAGTCTTTCATGGGGAACAGTGTCAAAAGCATTACTGAAATCTAATTATTGATATCAAAATTATTGTTTACATCCAGTTCCTTTGTTACTTTGTTTAAGGTGATATATACAGATTAAAGTGGTATATATTAAGATAAAGCACATTCCCCGCAAACATAAATAATTTAATGTAGAAGTGTTTACTAAAAACTGTGGATTTTTGTAATGTAAATTTTTTTGGTAAACTTTCTTTAACCATCGACTATTCCATTATAATTTTTTTTTGGAACAGAAGTCAGGCTTACAGATTTAATTATTTACTTCATCCTTTGATCCTCCATTTTTGAATTGGGGAGACATTCATACAGCTCCATTTCATAGGGACTGCACCTGAATCCAAGTATGCTCCCATAATTATGGTTAAAGGTTTGCAGACCTCTTTTGCTATCTTTTTCAATATAATTGGACAGATCCCACCTGCTGCATGTGCCTTACTTATATTTAGCATAAATGATTTCTCTTTCACTTTCTTCACAGTTATCACAAAATCATTTAGCTCCTTGTCATTTGATAAACTTCCAGCATCCCCATTTCTAAAAAAATCCTTGTGTGAAAGTAGATGCAAAATAGATATTCAGTTTGTCAGCAACCTGGTCAGGATCATTAATAGCTATGCCATTCATATATATCTATTGCTTTCCTTCCTTTCTTTTCATTCCTTTGCTTCCTGTGTTAATATAAGCAAAGAATTCTTTGTTACTTTTCGTTGCATTCTTAGCCAAGGACTTCTCATAATCTGCCTTAGCTTTCCCCATAATGAACTGATTGTAGACTAGTTTGTACTTATTGTAGGTTTCTGTGTTGCCTTAATTTATAATTATTCCATGCACTTTTCTTCTCTGGCACTAGTCTTATCAATTCATCTGACATCCATTTAGGCCTAATTCTTGAACAATATCTCTTTATTATTATAAAAAGTTTGGTAGTTTCTGTGATTACTTCCCCTAATTCCCCCACATTTAAATTTGTAGTTGGTTCCACTGTAGTTGCCTTTATGAAAGCAAAATCCCTTCCTTTACCCTTGAGAGTAGTTATATCTTTAAATAGATCCTAAGTAAATATAATATGATTTCTTCCACTCATTGCTCCTTTATGTGGATATTCTTAAAGCATGAAGAGGCACTGCTGATAATTAGGTGTTTTGGCTTCATTTGAAACTTTTGCACAATATTGCTTTTGATTCTCTTGTCTTCCAGTGAACATGGAGTAACGTGCCCAACACTGTACATTTATCTTTCTCAAAAATAAAGGAAAGCCAAAATTTCCTTTTTTATCTCTGATGTAAAACTGACATTACAAATGTTAAGGAATCCTGTATTTTAAGTCAGAGCTGCCTTTTTACTCTAGTTTATAGGAGATGGTTATAAATGTTCCAAACATTTATAATATTTTTTTCAAAAAAAAAAATAATAAAAAAATAATAAATAAAAATAAAATAAAAACTACACTAAGAATAGGGATATTATTGTTGTTTCTTATAAAATGAAAATAATATTTTTATAATCTTGATAGCCATGTAATGCCAGCAGTTACTCTTAACAGCAGATTGCCAACTTGTTATTACTTAGTCAGCCAAGTATTTTTTGTAGCAGTCATTGTACAGATTCCAATGCATGATATATATTCTATATCTGCATGCTGGTACTTGGGTAAAGCCAGCTACTGAGTAAGTTAAAGTGGACTGTCAGATAAGAGAAGCCTAGGTAACCAAAATTCTGCTGTTCAGATAATTATGATTTTAATAGTCTCACTATTTTTCATTAGGTTTATTTCTAATATATGACGCTTTTTGATTAGACCGGGGTTCGAGCCCGTCACCACCAAATACAGAGGATGCGGAAAGGTCAGGGAATGACCACCGTATATTCCCGGAGCAATATGGCCTTAGTTGCTAATGCTCCTAAAAACCAAACAACAAACAATCTAATATATGGAAATATGTTGAAATAAATTCATTTAAATAAATGATATTATTTATTTCTACTTTATTATTATTTTAGGAATGACATTGATCCAGATAATCCTCAACATGATGCCTATGCAGGAAGTTTGGTTGCTGCTTTAATTCAAGAAATAGAAAATAAAGTAGCTACAGATGAAAATTTCTTAATGCGTCTGAAGCTGAGTGAAGCAGCAAATTATTTTAGGGTAAGATAGGATAAAAAAGTTATTTTTGTTATTAATACTCAGAGACAGTTTTGAGAATAAAATATTAAAATGCTCACTGAAATTAAAAATCACAATTATTGCAGTTTTAAAGCCGCTTGCAAATAAGTGGCCTTAAAACTGCAATGATGCACTGCTACTTGTTCATATCAGCCTTTTGTTAGATGTTGGATAGCTTTTCCAAGCCCATTATTGCAGTAACCACTGCACATTATTCCAAGCCCATTATTGCAGTAGTTTTGGCAAAATGATGGAAGGAAGCAAGCTTATATAACTTCAGAGAGAGAGATTTATATACTTCATTTGCATATCAGTTCTAATTGTTTGTCCAATCCACCTTTAAATTTATTCAAGCTTCCTGCTATTAACTTCTGGCTGAAAGCAAGTTTCTGCCCATGGTTTCTTATAACCACTTGTGAAATGCTAGATTTTTCATAGTTAGTCTTTTTGTCTTGAAAGATTAAAGAAAAAAAGACTGAATATTGCAGGTGTCATTTAATTTTTATCCAAAGGAGGCCACAGCGCTAAACAAATCCATGAAAAATTAACATGTGTTTGGTAAAGATCCTGAGCTATCTTGCAAAATTCAAGGGGAAAACACAAATCATTTAAAAATGGGCCATGGTGACATTTTGAAATGGTTATTCCAGAAACAGTTGTTTTAGTTGAGGTCAGAACATTGTAAAAACATGAGTGAAGTGTCCAAATTTTAAAATAATTCCATGGAAGCATTCTCTAAGTGACCTGTGAAGAATTACAGATTTTCATGGTTCGTAGCAGCAATGCCCTGGATTTATGATGGAGAATCCATTTTGTTCAATTTGGCCAATCTCTCTGTCACTGTCTTAATATAATTGGTGACAGAGTTTCCTCTGTCTTTTTTTCAAAAACTCAGTTTTCCTTTATCTTTTCCCAAAAATAAATAAAACTGCATTAAAATTGGAATTTTTTTAAAAATTTTGAGAACTTATGCTTATTTTTGTTAACAAATTGGTCGTCAAGTGCACCAATCTACTTTCAAAATAAAAATGCAAGATAATAGCATTATTCACTGTTATGTGTGATTATTTCATAGTACTTGTGTAGTGAAAATCTAATTAACAATTTCTTTCAATAAGACATCAAAGGGATGTGATGTAAACTTTCAGAAGAATATATGTACAAAAGAGCATATAATAGGGGAAATGATGTCATACATTCTGAATATCTATTTACATCTTTTGTCATAGAACATAATCTTCCTCTGTGTTGTACTGATCATGGAAGCACATTGCTCAGAAATATGTTTTCCTGTAGTGAAATAACAAAAAAATTGTGGGTTTAGAGATTAGTACAGTTAAATAATCCTTCTTATAAGCTGATTTGGTACTTACTGTCTAATTTTTGTTTGCACACTCAAGGCAAACACATTCCACCTTGTAGAATGTGTTTGTCACACAATGAAATCTTGGGGGGGGGGGGAGGAACTGTGTAGACTAGGTTTGCAGTGAATACATTGAATTTTGTGTAACAACAGCATGACTTTTTTCTTAAGTCATAATGTTATTGAATAACTCATGGTTAAAAACACTATTCTGTCTGCCTGAGATTGGTTAACCATAGCTTCTGCACTTGAGGCTATAATTAGCTGATCTTAAGCAGAGGGAGTAGGGTTCTCCCATGAGTTATTGTGGATTTTTCCTCCAGCACAACATGCAAATTGGTCTGTGAACTCGCATGTGTAGAGACAAAATACACCTATGGATGTGAACAAGCTTCAGTGTCATTAATATAATAATTTGAATTTTGGATTTTTGCAGTATTGAATGTTGATAAATTTTATTCTTATTAAGCTTTGTTAGTGTATTTTTTTTAAATCTATATACATCGTGCAGGATATAAACAAGAACATAATTCTTGCCTATAAGGTATGCAGGCCCTAAAACTCAAGTGAGAAAGTGGATAGTTACAGGATTACATTGAAATTTATACAAAAGTTTGTGGGCTTAATTGAAAAAACGCAAAGAGTAATTTCTTTTACATTGGGTTAAGCTCTTAATCAATTTGGTGTTTGTTTATTACTTGAAGAAAGCAGAACAGAGGATTTGCAAGTTAATAATGAGGGACAGACAATCAGTCAGAAATAAGTTCTGGAATTAGTGAAAGGTATATGTTCTAGAAGAGATGGAGAATTAATTATAGAGTTTATGATGTTGTAAACAAAAATAGACCCACAGAGTTGTCAACTAGAAAATAGAGCGACAAATTTGAAACAGCAGCAAAATGGTTCATAATTTCTCTGGTGAAAAAAAAAAAAGTTGATTTCAAAGGTATAAGAATTTCATGAATTTGATATGAATTTTCTTTAGTTTTTGAGAAAGGCTTTGCTTCTGTGGGAACCAGATATCAAAATAGTTAAAATTCAGAAGTATAGGCTGCATAAAGAGAAGGATTATAACTTTGTCATTCTTAAAAGTTGAAAAAGAACACTTAATTAAACCAAGAAGTTTGGAAGTCTAAGATGTGAGATATTATTATGATGTAATGAACTAAAATTAAAGTATGGTGCATTAATAGGTGATATTAGGTTGCTAAGAAAATGGATTAATCCTTTGGAACATTTAAAATTGAGTCCTCAGAATCAGCTCAAGTGAGTAGTGATGTGCAAGGAAATGCAATCCTGATGCAGGCCTCTAATATGAATTGTCAAGAGCAGACAGTTTTTGGTTCAACAGGAGGCAGATGGGACTCAACTATGAGGGAAACGGGGAACTTTATTTGTAATAAGAATAGGTAGAATAGAACCTGTCTGCCAGGTGTGACAGTTTATGGTGTTACTAAACAGTTGCCAGTTCCCAATGGTACTATAATTTTTTTGGAAAAAGCTGAAGAGATATCAGCATTCCTCATATGGGGATAATGAGTTTTATTTTGATTTATGATGTACAGGAAGGACAAGGAGAAACAAAAGTGAGAGGGTCATGTTTCTTAAAAGCTGCCTGAATGCAGCAAGATTGCATCCTAATTCTGAACAATTTCTAGAGAACAAAATGATGTAAGGTAGAGGTAAGGGAAAGTTAAAAGTTATAGTTTTCTACAGACCATATATTAGTGATCAATATGATGAGTCTCTACATGAAGTTTGATTGGGCAGTTAGTCTTATTTCCTTGTTGTGGGGGTTTCAACTTGCCAGTTATTGACTGGAAATTGTCGACTGTGGCAGTTCTATCTCTGGGATAAATATTCTGAATCAACTTGAGATTATATATATCATCATGTCACAGCGAGTAGAAGGGGCATGAATAGTCTTAATCTGGTCATTAACAGTAACTCAAATAATATCACAAATATGATTGTATATGAACTATTAACAGTGAGTGATTATGGTGTTCTTAAATTGGGCAATTACAAATGAGATTTCTGCAGTCAATGGAAAGGGCGAAGGTTTTAATTTTAAGGGAGGGGGTTTACTGTGGAAAAAGAGAATGCTCAGTTGAACTCTGGGATCCTTTCAAGGCATTTATCATTGAAGCTACTAGTGTAGTCATTCCATAAAGGGGCACCTCCGCAGCCAGGTGGGCAGGAGCAGCAGTGTGTAGCACACACTTCTTGATTAGACCAGGGTTTGAGCCCATGCCCACCAAAGACGGAGGATGCAGAAAGGTCAGGGAATGACCACCGCATACCCCCAGAGCAATATGGCCTTAGTTGCTAATGCTCCTAAAAAAAAACCAAACAAACATTTCATACTTTTCTGATCGGAAAGAAATGGTTCCTTTTCTGGAAACATTTCTGATAGGCTTCTTTTGGAATTGGTAACAGTTCCTGCATTGCATTCTGAATAATTTTCTATGTCATTGGGGTGAAAAAAAAATCGTGGAGAGATAAATCTGATGAGTATAGCAGTGAGAGACCACAGTGATGGAGTGTTTTGCTGGAAATTCTAGAATGGGAAGCAACACTTGCATTATCAGGATGCAATTGTTAATTCCCCAAAGCCCAGTTTTCTGGCCATTTTCCACACTTACTGTAGAACTGTTTTGTGGTGTTCTTGTTTCTCCATTTGGCCATACAGGACAAATTTGTAATGAAAATTGCCCTGTGAGTCAAAAAATAGGAGAAGAAAAATCTTCCTATTTCATCAAGATTGTTTTGCTTTTCTTCCAGTGAGAGGACTGGGCCTTTGTTTCTGGGTTATAGCCATATACCCTTGATTCATTATCATTAATGTTGGAAGTGTGAGCCAGCAGCAGTATGTTGATGATGATCTTGATGTGAGAACTTGCCACTCTCTGCGATCATTATTGAGGGTGCAAGGTAAATTGCACCCTCAGTCACTCCTGATCATGTTACGATGTTTGTTGTTTGTTTGTTATTTGGTTTTTTAGGAGCATTAGCAACTAAGGCCATATTGCTCCGGGGATATGCGGTGGTCATTCCTGAGCTTTCTGCATCCTCCGTATTTGGTGGGCACGGGCTCGAACCCTGGTCTAATCAAGAAGCGTGTGCTACCCACTGCTGTTCCTGCCCACCTGGCTACAGAGGTGCCTCATGTTACGAACATGATTGAATTGGTGGCCAGAGCAAGGATCATTTTCAATGCAGAAGATTATACATCTTGGTCCTTGGCCTTCGAAAATTCAAAGGTCACTGGATTAGCACCTGAATGAAGAGGGAACACATAAGAAGGGTTTTATTTTTTTATTATTAATTTATTTTTAAATTTTATTTTGCTTTTGCTTGTGCATCAAAAGACTAAGGCTTCCTTGCACCATATTAACTAATCCTAATATACTAATAAATCCATATGCTGACATAGTAAACACGTTATTGCTTTAGCAGAACTCATTCAAAATGGTTTGCTCATTTAATAGAATTAATGGTAATGAGTTTTATTTATTATTTTACTTTATCAATTTATAGTTTGCTTGGTGAGAAGGAGAAAGTCTGGTGAGACTTCTGTAAATTTTGCTGTAGATTTTTCGGCAGGATCAGTTTAAAAGATGCAAACAAAAGAGGAAATTTTCTTAGACTGTCAATATAGTCATTATTCAAAAAAGATGTGCTCTCTTTTAACCATAATCTTTATAACTGAAAGTTATTTCATGATTGTGAATGTATGAGACAACTAAAATTGTAGTGGATGATAATCCCAACAGAAATGATCTTTATATGAAGTATTTATCAGTTATTGTACAATTATCATTAATACTTAGAAATTAAACCAGAGATTTAGGTTAAAAGGTGGAAACACTTTTAACCTAAACCTCAATATTAAAATTGGGGAAATAATTTGAGGACCTCACACAAGGGAGATGCTCTAATTGGAAATTTAGTTGCATAGTTTTTTCTTGTAGTTTAGACAAACAAACCTAAAAGAATAAAGGGTGAAGAGTATCATAAAATACTGCAAGGAACATTCAGAAACCTTGTGTGTTCCATGCTCAGACATTGTAAAGCCATTAACATTTTCTTGGATATCCAACAAAAATATTATTTGTAGAGTGGATAATAAAACTTTTTACAAATTGCCATTAGCTGATATTATTTTACTTTCCTCTTACCAGTAAAAAATTTTTTTTTTTCTGACATTGATATTTTTTCAGTCAGTATTACCCTAAAATATTTTTGAGCAAAAAAAAAAAAAAAAAAAAAGTTGAAACTACTGTCTGTCCAGCTTACAGAAAAATAACAAACAGCATTTGTGCAATTGTCTTTACTTCACTAATCAGTTTTTTTGGGAACAAAGGCAAGAAACTGTTTAAAAAATAAGCAACTTTTAACATATTCTTAATTCTGACATTACATTATATGCTAAGATCAAAGGCCCCCAAGTACCAAGCGATAGTAACGAGTGATTTTCTTCCTGTGATTATAGAGTGATCTCCAAAGTGATATAGTTTTATTTTCTAGTGTGGCTGTTATTTTATTTACTTGAAGTGGTTCTGCGCTTTAAAGGTCAAAAGTAAGAACCCAGAAAGGCAATCCACCTTTCTTTATATATATCACTAACCAACTCTACTAACTTAAACAACCACTTAGTCACTGGTGGCACCGCTCTTGCCTCCATGTGGCCCCAACCCTCAGGGCTAAAAGGAGCAAAGATGGAAACAAATAAATTTCCACATTTAGAGCTACAGTGCTCTCAACAAAGTGACAAATATGATACTGACCATGATTTCTCTCTCTCTCTCTCGAAGAGAATGAAAAATTACACTGACAGACAGGAATTGCCAGCTTTCCTAACACAACCTGTGAGCAAGCTCTCTCCCTTTATCATTCAGAGATCCCTCAAACATGCCACAGGTTCACCAAATATGGTGAAATGTCTCCAATCAGGATATTTGTTAATAGAAACCACCAATTCTTGACACTCTGAACTATTATTACATCTGACATCCTTGAATGGAATCCCAGTTCAAATCACACCACATACCACCCTCAATTCTTCAAAGAGAGTGATCACTGAATGGAATTTATTGAACGTCCCTGAACATGAAATAGTTCAGTAACTTAAAGAACAAAAAGTCACTCAGGCAAAAAAGGATCATGATCCGTAAAGATGGCAGTTTAGTCCCTACCCGGAGTATAATTTTAACTTTCAGTTCTCCAAACCTACCAGCTTCAGTCAAGGCAGGATATTTAAACTGTCACATTCGGCCATATATCCCGAACCCCCTGAGATGTTTTAAATGCCAGAAATTCGGCCACTCCCAGACAGCATGCCGTGGAGATGCAACATGTGCAAACTGTGGGGGGTAAGACTCATACACAAACAGAATGTAAGGCATCAACCCCACAGTGTCCAAATTGCAAGGGCAACCATTGACTGAGACCAGTGGAAGTTGGGGAAAAAAAATACAAAAGTATAAAATTGAAAATAAAGTTTCCTACCAAGAGGCAAGAAAACAAGTAAAATTAAGTATGCCAAAATGCACCTATGCTATTGCTACTTACAGTCATCAAGCAGTAGCATGTCAGACGGATGTGTCCATCACTCCAGACACATCGATCTTAGACTGGGCTTGATCAGTCCTCTCGGTTCATCATCCATCTCCACCAAACAGTGCAGTACATCATTGACAGTTCCGCCTCAGAGAGTTCCTCATTGTCAAGCAGTGGATAATTTGCAGAAATCTGACCCTGTTGGGGTGAAACAATTTCACCTGTCAAGCATGGACACAGATGACCACCAACTCAGAAGATCTGCTTGAAATACATGCACATGATGATATGGAAGAAGGCAATAACTAAAGATGCCCAAATTTTTCAAGAAAAGAAAAATCAAAACTAGACAGATATAAACGAGCCACCTACAAAAAGCAGACAGACTCTTCTTCTGCTCACAAAACCAAATAATGGAACAAATCATACAATGGAATTGCAGAGGATTTCGCAGCAATATTGATGATATCTATGAACTAATTCACCATTACAATCCTGCTGCCATATGAAACGAATATACAAGAAACGAATTTTGGTCCTTGAGGTTGTCACAGACATTCTCTCAGATATGCCAGACAAGCTGTACTTGCTACCCGGGAGTCTAAAACTCTGATGGAACTGATATTCGGTGACACCCAAGTCAGGTGGATCCAATTTCAGCGAAGTCCGGACGGTCTATGACAGCCAAATCCTCTGCTTGCACCTTCACGATGGTGGGACTGTTAGTAATCCTGGATATAACCTTCATGCCACAAGTACATGGTGGGTGACCACCCAGGTGTGAACCAACGTAAGCAGGGGTGGAGGTGTGGCACCCACACCACATGGAGGAATGCCAACCCTCTATGTTACCAGGCAGTACTAGGTGGTAGATGACTCTCATCAACTGGTGCAATACCACCACTTTGCTTATTGGAGGCTTGAAGTGGTGGAACCCATGTTTAGTCTCTAGAGCTAAGTTCCAGTCAACCCTTCCCTATCTCTTCCATCATGCAGTATGATTGATGACTTTTGAGGTTATGATGAACATCGTGGCGAGATCCAATATTCCTTACATTTCGAGGGTACAGCTCTAAAACGGTGTTCGTAGGCTGGCCGCTAGTTAGTACACTGGACCGAACCTATTGGTAACTCTCTAGGAGGCTTCCGGATAAGCTGGTGTATAATCTTGCCACCTCTACTCTGCCAGATAGTGACTGGAGGGAGTCCGAGTAGTGTGTATGCGGGGAGCATTGCCGAGGCCACATTATGTCAAGGATCTGGGTATATTCTTACCAGGTGTACGCCATACCCAAAAATTTCATTACTTCATACAGCATGTCCCACCCACTTTTTCTTACTATTAAATACACCATGAATTGTCAAACTAATAGAGCAAGCTTATCTGCAAAAAGATCTAAACCTCCCAAGGACTTCCTAATTCATTTCACAAATATATGTGGTCTCAATTCTAATCTCAACGTTGTCCATTTCCACTTGTAGTCTGCCACACCCCATGTACCTTTTCTGACAGAATCTCAGTTATCGGTTGATTCAACTACTGCTCATCTCAGATGCCCAAATTATTCGCTGTATGATTCCTTTTGCCCCAAAGGTGGTACTTGTGAATATGTCCGTTCTGATATTCCCTGTCAGAGACTTGGCAATTTGGAATATCCTCTCTTTGATCTTCTCTGGCTTAAAATCTCTCTACCTCATTGTGTCAAATTCATCTGTTGTCTCTACTGTTCTCCCAACTCCACTAATCACTTGGAGCTCTTTGACTTCCTCTCTTTGCAACTTGACTTCCTCCAGTCAAACTTTCCTAACAGTGAGTTAATTTTCCTTGGTGATTTTAATGTTCACAACTCCAGCTGGCTTCCATTTTCTAGTCACGCCGACTCAGCTGGTCGAGATGCTGAGGCTTTTGCAATTACTAATGACCTTGCACCGATTGTTCATTTACCTACAAGAATACCGGACAATCCTAATCATACAGCCAACACGCTTGATCTTTTTCTCACAAACAACCCTTCTAAGTACACGGTCGAAGTGAGAAGTCCTTTAGGCACTTCAGATCACAACTTGGCGATTGTCTCTTCTCCAATGGAACCTTTATCTCATGTCTATTCCCAACCTCGTGTTGTTTGGCATTACAAGAATTCAAAATGGGATGACCTGTGAGATTTCTTTTCTTCTTTTCATTGATCGGATTACTGTTTCAAAACTTCTTATGTCAACGTTTGCTCAGATCGTGTCAGTGAAATTATTCTTGCAGGAATGGAATCCTTTATCCCACACTGCACTTTAAAATCTCGTCCTTTATCTAAACCTTGGTTTTCCAATAAATGTGATAAGGCTGTTCAAGAGAAGAACGTTGCATATCGTAATTGGCTTGTTCAGTTTCATTTTCTGCGTACACCAAAGCTCGCAACAATTGTAAAGCAGTTATTAATCAGTCCAATCTCCAGGCTAAGAGTAGAAAACTTGCTTCTTGCCCTAATGGTAGCCGAGCATTCTGTCCTCTTGCCAAAGCTATTGGCCGAAACTTTTGCTCATCTCTGCTCCCACCTCTGTCCAAACTAGATGGTTCTGTTGTCACTTCAGCCAAGAATAAAGCTGACCTGCTAGCATTCCATTTTTCTTCCAACTCATGTATTAATGATCTTGGTTAAACACCTCCCACTATTCCCAACACGCTCCATTCAATGTTTCCTGTGGTCTTCCATCAAAAGGATGTCAGAAGCATTTTGACGAATCTTGATGCTAAGAAAGTTCCAGGTCCTGATGTTATTTCTCCACTTGTTCTCAAAACCTGTGCTCCTGAACTTACTCCTATTCTTTGCAGCCTTGTTTCACTTTCTTATTCCAAAGGTGTTTTTCCTTCTTTTAAATTTGCTCATATCTAGCCAGTTCCTAAAAAGGGTGACAAGTCCCTTCCATCCAATTATCATCCCATTGCAATTACTTCTACTCTTTCTAAAGTAATGTAGAAAATTAATTAACCATCAGCTCTTAAACTACCTAGAAACCTTCCGCCTGATCAACGATTGCCAGTATGGATTCCGTCAGTGTCGATCCACTGGTGATATTCTGGCTTATGTTACTCATTTATGGACTAATTCAATGGAAAGGTTCGGTGAAACAAGTAGTTGCTCTTGACATCTCAAAGGCTTTTGATCGTGTTTGGCATAAAGGTCTTCTAAACAAGCTTCCATCTTATGGTTTGCCAACTGTTTTTAGTAATTGGTTATCCAGTTTTCTCTCCGATCGCTCACTGAGGGTGATGGTAGATGGCTCTCTGTCTTCTAACTTCTCCACTAATGCCGGTGTCCCCCAAGGTTCAGTTCTTTCCCCCACTCTTTTCCTCTTGTATATTAATGACCTTCTTCCATTGACTGGAAATCCTATCCATAGTTTTGCCGATGATAGCACATTGCATTCCATTTTGCGAAACCTTGTCCTGCTCAATCAGCTTCACCTTCTTGAAAATCTGCTACCAATTCCTTAATTGCCGATCTTCAGGTAATTCTCCAGTGGTTCTAAGACAACTCAGTTGATTTCAACCCTTCTAAAACTCAGTCTTGTCTTATATCTCACAAAAAGGATTCTTCTGATCCTATGCTTATCTTTAGTGACACTCCGATTTCTAGGCAAAATGATATATCTCCTTTGGGGATTACCCTGACTTCTAATCTCTCTTGGCACAAGCACCTTACAAATATTGCTTCCTCTGCATCTAAAAAAACTTGGTTTTCTCTTTCCCTCTCGGTGTTACTTTTCTACCAAACAGCTGCTCACTCTGTATAAATCACAAATCCATCCTGCCATGGAATATTGTTCCCACATCTGGGGTGGTGCCCCCAAAACCTCTCTCAGGCTTCTTGATTCCATTCAGAATAGGGCAGTTAGGTTAATTAATGATTCATCTCTAACAGAGTCTTTCCACTTGCTGTCTCATAGACGTATTGTTTCTTCTGCATGCCTCTTCTACAGATACTTCGATGGGCACTGTTCTTCTGAATTGGCCTCTATAATTCCTGCTCTCTCTTTCGAAACAGTCCGAACACGTGCCGCCACCAGCCAACATCCATTTACTGTCCAACTCGAAACTCACAGAACCAACATTTCATCTTCCTCGTTTATTCATTCAACTGCTGTTTTCTGGAACAACCTTCCTTCATACGTATTTCCTGAAAATTAGTCTACAGAAGTTCAAGTCCAATGCCAACAAATATCTTCTTTCGTCTTCTCAACCTCCAACCCAAGCACGTTACTAAGTACTATAGATTCTAATACCTCTCGTGTTTGGTGTTTACATAAAAAAAAAAAAAAAAACACACCAAAAATATCCATTTCAGTCCAAAACCATGCTATCTCCAGAAAAGATTGATCTGAAACTAACAGCCCCCACGGAGGAGTAGCTATACGAGTGGAATCACAAGTACCCTCTAGGCGCATTCCATTGCAACCACCATTAGAAGCTGTTGCTACTCGTATAGTAACCCATAGGTCGTGGGTTCGAATCCTGCCTCGGGCTTGGATCAGAGTAGAAAATGCAAAAACTTTGAGGGGTGCATTAGTGCCACAGAAGCTGATGCACTAATAGCTAGCCTAGCCATATAGTAAGCAGTATCACATTGACAGTGGTCTCGATATATCTTCCGCCAAACCGTCCATGCACAATTCAGAATCTGGAAAATCTTATTTCTCAGTTACCGTGTCCTATGTGTGTATTAGAAGATTTTAATGGACATCATCGATTGTGGGGTTCTCTGGTCTCAGATGGACGTGGTGAGCTTATCGAAATGCTACTTGATAGAGAGAATTTGACACTATTGAACACTGGCTTACCTAATTACATCCATTTTCTGACTGAGTCAACCACTTCAATAGATCTCTCAATCTGCTCTCCGATGCTCTTCCCAACTATAGAATGGGCAGTACACGACAATCCTCTAAACAGTGACCATTATCCACTGATTTGTACCATTCAAACCACCCAGTCCAAACAAACAGAAACAAAAAAAAAATGGAAGTTTTCCAAATCCAACTGGACAAAATTTTCCAATCATGTTTCTTTTGACGAGGATATTATTGAGTCTTCTGCTATTGACACTGCCACCAATCATATCAAAACAGATACTAACAGCTGCAACAGCCGCCATCCCACAGTCTCAAATAAGAAACCATTGGCATACCAATCACTGGTGGAATGGTGATTGTAACAAAGCAAAAAGAGAAAAAAACACAGCATGGAACACCTGCAAATATCCCACCATTGCCAACCTTATTAACTTTAAGGGACTGAGAGCCAAAGCTCATTACATTTTGCGAAAGGCCAAAAAAAGATTCATGGATAAAATTTGCCTCATCAATCAACAAAGATACTGATACCCGAATAATCTGGGAAAAAATAAAGAAGCTAAGCGGGAAATATCATATATCACCTTCTCCTATTATTAACTGGAATGGAAAGGAGATTTCCTCTCCTGGGGAGATTGCCATTGCCTTAGGAACTGTGCTCTGCAAATTGTCTGCCTCAAACACATATGAACCGTCTTTTCAAAAAATTAAAGCCGGAGCTGAGAAAAGGAAACTGAACTTTAAAGCTACATGCCCTTTACCGTATAACCAACCACTCAATATCTGAACTGAAAGAATCTATATATACCTCAAGAAACAGTGCTCCTGATCCTGATGGAATTTACTCTATAATGCTTCAACATCTCAATCAGAAATCATTAACGTCATTGCTAAAATTTTACAATTGGATATTCTCAGAACATATATTCCCGGCAACATTCTTATGTAATAGCTATACTGAAACCTGGAAAAGATTGTTTGATTCCTTACAATTATAGACCAATTTCTGTAACCAGCCTCTTGAGTAAGACTTTGGAAAAAATGGTCCACCGTCGACTCACCTTGTATCTTGAATCCCGAAACATAATCAGTAACAATCAGTTTGGTTTTCGAAGGAATAGATCTTCTCTAGACCTCGCAACAAAAGCTGAATTAAACGTAAGAAACCATTCGTCAGAAATCAACATCTTGTCATGATATGCCTTGATATATAGAAGGCTTTCGATACCACATGGCGATACTGCATCCTAAGAGGTCTCCATTCTGTTCATATGAGAGGTCATTTACCATGTTTTATTCAAAGGTTCCTTCGGCACTGATCTTTCCAAGTTAGATACCAGCAGGTTTTATCTCAAACATACATACAAGAAGAAGGAGTCCCAAAAGGCTCTGTTCTTAGTGCCATTCTGTTTTCAATACGAATAAACAGTATCACAAATCGCATTCCAAACACCATTGACTCAAATCTCTATGCAGATGACCTTACCATATCCTGCCATTCCCAGAATATGAACTATATCGAGAGGCATCTACAAATATCCGTAAATAACATTGAATTATGGATGGCACAAAATGGATACAGACTGTCAAGCCACAAATCTACAGCTATACATTTCTGCATAAAGCACAAAATGCATCCTGAACCTGAGTTGCACTTGGCTAATCACCCTCTACCAATCGTGAACAGTATTTGCCTCCTAGGACTAATTTTTGATAAGAAGTTATACTTCCAGGAGCACATCAAATATCTAAGAACCACTTGTGCAAAGAAAATGAATATACTCCGGGTCATCTCCAGTACATCTTAGGGTGCAGATTGTTATACCCTGCTCCACTTATATAAGTCCCTAATTAGATCTTGGCTAGACTACGGTGCACCTGTTTATGACTCAGCCAAGGAGAGCACCGTAGCCCATCTTGCGCCCATGCAACACTTCTCTTAGGATAGCCCTAGGTGCATACAGAACATCTTCAGTTGAAAGTCTACGTTGAGGCTTATGAACATCCACTTAGCATCAGAAGGAAGATGTTGCTGATGAATTATTCAGTAAAATTAAAAGCCTACATACTCATCCTGTTTGGCCACTACTGCATGATCCTCAGTTGAAAATCCATTATGTAAATAAACCGAGAACAATTCGGCCTACTGGTGTCATACTGTAGAATCTAAGAGAAAGCTCGAACATTTGTCTTGATAATATCCTCAGAGAATCATAAGATCCAGATCCCCTGGACTTCCCTCACTTTCTTGTGATGATTACTTTGATCAGTGGGGTAAAAGTTCTATAGCAAATATTAACATTTTGCTCACACACAAAAGTACCCCAACTTTACCAGATCTATACTGGCGGTTCAGTCTGAGAATCGAGTGGGTGCAGCTGCAGTTTTCCCTAATACAACTGTTTCAATTTCACTTCCAGCCAAATGCAGCAGTTATACTGCTGAGCTTCATGCTATTAAGCTTGCTCTGAAAAATATCTCACTGTCAATAAATAAAAGCATAATATATACTGATTCACAGAATGCTCTTTTGGCTTTGAAAAGCACTTCCTCACCTAACAATCCTTTATTAATGCTCATAAGACATAAGCTGATGTGTCTACATGAGCATCGACAAACTGTATCTTCTCTCGGATCCCTGGCCACAGTGGTACTCCAGGAAATGAATGTGCAG
This sequence comes from Mastigoproctus giganteus, assembly GCF_048544385.1. Lineage (NCBI taxonomy): Eukaryota > Metazoa > Arthropoda > Arachnida > Uropygi > Thelyphonidae > Mastigoproctus > Mastigoproctus giganteus. The sequence goes on from NC_143575.1 coordinate 210,533,764, forward strand.
ATGCTGCTGCAAAGCATCCTTCCAACATAGCCACAACAAATGATCTTGTCCCATATCCTGATTATAAACACAATATACGGAGAAGGTCTATGGAATGATGGACACTTTGTGGAAAATGCAAACAAATAACAAGCTATTCCAAATAAAACCTGGACCACAATTATGGACTTCTAGCCTTCGTAAAAATAGAAAAGAAGTAATCTTGGCCAGAACTCGAATAGGTCACACTCACCTCACACATCTCTACTTGCTTACAGGAAATGATACTCCTCAGTGTGCACACTGCTCGCAACCACTTACAGTAAAACATATACTGCTTGATTGTAGCTTGTTTAACAACGCCCGACGAATGACTTTTAGTTTAATTTCAGATCTACAACAACCTCTGTCTCTCAATAGCATCATGGGTAAAGAAGCAAATCTCTCTAAATATTTTCTCTATTTAAAACAAATTCAAATGTGTGACCTTTTCTAACTGCTGCTCAAGCAGTTTATATATGTAAAGTCAATTGATTTGGGAGGTGCAATATGGCCTATGCAGCCCTTGCACCAGAAAACATCACAACAACAATAACTAAGATCAAAAAAACATTGGCTTAAATTTAGTTTACGGTACCCCTTGTGTTACACTATGTGATGAACAGAAGATTGTGTGAAGGATGTGAACTGAGAAAAATAGTTGTAATTAGAAGGGGGGGAAAACTTATAAGAGCAGTCATGTTTTTAATCGACTTTCATTTTTGTTTAGAGAAAAAAAGATTAGTTTTTGCGCAACTTTGGGAGGGATTCAGTCAAAAACCGGTCGTTGGCCATGGCCAGAGGGTACCATAACTATAGTTTTACCAAAACAGTAGAAATATTAGTCTTATTATCCAAAAAAAAAAAAAAATTCCCAACTATCTGTACAGCCAAAAATTGAGTCTGCGAATGCCTAAAATGAAGGAAACTGATACTCTATTAAGTTACCATAGCATTGGGTGTTTTTGATGTATGTGCCACCATAAAGCATTTTTTTTTAAGGCTAAAACAATTTTTTTTCCCAATTGAAAAGTAATTAATGATGGATCGAATGTGAATATCATACTAGAGGAATAATAAAGATTCACATGATGTAATTCTAATAAATATATAAGCTAAACACATGGATGGCTATTTCCTTCCTTAGTTTCTTTGGAATATGCTTATGCCAAAGTACTCCCTTATTCCATATTTAAAATTGGTTAAAATAATTCAAAGAAATTTAATTTTTGATGTTGCCGTATATTAGACAGATTGTTGTGAACAATCCGTCTATTTCTAAAAATTTTTTTTTTAAATCAGGAGATATATGGCTTAAATGATTTTTTAAAACAAAATATCCACCAGAACGCTTTAATAGTTACTGTCACTTGTGTATGTCTTGTGCTGAATAATGCTCATACAAAGAAATATAGATTGTGTTTTGTGCACCCCCAAAATGTTGGCATCATGCCAGAAATGATTGCAATAAGCATAATACCATTGATATTTATAAAAAAAAATATTACACTTGCTACAGGATACCAGAATTAGCATTAGCAGAGGCATACGATGCAAGAAAGCAAGCTTATGCAGCATCAGCCAAAGGGGGGAAAAAAACTCCCATTTCATCCCACCATTTGTTCCAAATGCCTGTCCAGCTCAGCCTTAAATTTATTTAGGCTATCAACTTCCACAACAAAAGATGGAAGGCTTCCACCAATCAACTACCCGCTGGCTAAAGGCAAATTTCCACACATCTATTCTACAACTGTCTTTCCTCAATTTGAATATATGTCCCCTCAGGTTCTTAATCTGAGCAAGAGGAAGAATCCCATCAGCATTCAGCTTGCTCAAGCCATTCAAGGTCTTATACACTTCAATCAGATCACCTCGCAGGTGCCTATTCTCCAGGTGCTGCAATTTGCAGAACTTAGCCTTTCTTGGTAAGAGCACCTCTTTGTTCCCCTCACCAATCTTGTTGCCCTTTTTTGTACTCTTTCTAGCAACTCTACATCCTTCCTAAAATGAGGCCTCCATTGATTCCTGACTTGTACGCAGTACTCTAGGTGTGGCCTGACCATTGCATTGTATAACAGGATAATCCCCTCCCTGTCCCTGCTAGCAAAATTCCTATATATCATTGACAAGAATCCATGACCTGCCCTGGAAGCCCGTCTGCACTGCTCAGCGAAATTCATATTAGACTGCACAATTACCGCAAGGTCTTTTTTCACTTTCCACTTCCCTGAGTGTAGTACCATACAGTTGGTACATTTCTCTTCGGTTACTGCTACCCCTATGCAGTACTTTGCATTTGTCAATGTTAAACTTCAGTTACCACTTCTCAGCCCATTTGCCAAGTTATCTAGATCCAGTTGGAGTAGCATACTGTCTTTGCTTTCATTAGCAATCCTGCTAACCTTTTTGTCATCTGCAAACTTAGACATTAAACCTGATATACCTTCATCAATGTCATTGATAAATATACAAAACAACAGTGGGCCCAACACCGAACTCTGGGAAACTCCACTAATAATATTTGTCCACCAAGAGCAGTGTCCATTGATTACCACTCTCTCCCACTCAACCATCCCTTTATCCATTGTAGCAACTTACCCTTAATGCCATATTTCATCAATTTTTACAGCAGTCTTCCATGTGCAACAGTATCAAAAGCTTTCCTGAAATCTAAGTATATTATATCAAAATTATTTTTGGCATTCAGTTCCCTTGTGACCACATCATACTATCCAATCAAATTGGTCAGACAAGACCTCCCTTTAACAAACTCATGCTGTGTCTTAACTATTACTGCAGTCTTGTCTAGATGATTCTGCAATGCTTCTTTAACCAGTGATTCCATTATTTTCCCTGGAACACAAGTTAAACTAACAGGTCTCTAGTTACTTGTGTCATCTTTTTAACCCCCTTTGTGAATTGGTGATACATTTGCACACCTCCAGTCCATGGGGACCTCCCCTGAGTCCAAGGAAACTCTCATAATTATGGCTAAGGGTTTGCTTACTTCCTTTGCTGCCTCCTTTAATATAACTGGATAGATCCCATCCACCCCAGGTGCCTTTTTTATATTTAACTTCAATTTAACTCTTTCACTTTGCTGTCAGTTATTACAAAATCACTTAGCTCCCTGTTAGAGCTTGATTAACTTCTGGCACTCCCTTCATTGAGTAACTCCTCATGTGAATGTAGATGCAAAATGCTCATTCAGTTTATCAACTACCTGAGCATGATCATCAATAGTCAACAATAGTTAACATCTATGTTAAGTGGTCCAATTTGATTTATCCTTTTTCCTTCGAGAGTTTACATAAGTAAAGAACTCTTTGCTGTTTTTCTTTGCATCCTTTGCCAACGATCTCTCGTAATCTGCATTTGCCTGTCTAACCTCCTTTGTGACTTGATTACAGACTAGTTTATATCTGCCATAGGTTTCTGTGTAATCTGATACTTTATATGCATCCCATACATTTTTCTTCTCTGCCACGAGCCTCATTAGTTCATCTGACATCCATGTAGGCCTAAACCTTGAACAGTATTTCTTAGTTGGAATGAAAAGCCCAATAGCCTCCAAAATTAAGTCCCTGAAGGCTTCCCATTTAGAATTCAACGTTGGTAACATCATCAGTTGATCCCACTGTACAGAATTTAAAAACTGTCTGAGACCCCTGTAGTTGCATTTCCGAAAGCAATAGTCCATTTCTTTAGCCTTGATGGTAGTTATGTCTTTAAGTAATTCCCACATCAGTACATTGAGATCACTGTCACCCAGTGGTTCCTTTATCTGCAAATTCTTAATGCATGAATAATCAATGCTGATAATCATATCACGAGTATTACTCCCTCTGGTTGCCTCTCAGACATGTTGCTGTAGAAAACAGTCATCCAATAAATCCACAAAAATCTTGCTAGTGTGCGAGTGACCAAAGCACAAGTTCCAGTCGATATCTGGAAAGTTAAAATCCCTCGTTATAAGACATTCTGATTTACTGGCCCACTCTATTTCTCTGCACAATTGCTCATTATACTCATCAGATTCATTAGGCCTACAACACACACCTATTCTCATTTTTCCATTCCCACTGCTTACGGCACACCAAACAGACTCAACGTTGCATTATCCACCGTCATCAATTGGATGCATTTCCTTTGATGATTTTATGTGTTTCTTAACTAACAGCATAACCCCTCCTCCCTTCCTGTTGTGTCTATCCTTTCTGTACACATTGTACTCCCCAAATTCCATTTCTGCACTGCTTATGTCTGTGTGACACCACGTCTCTGATATCCCAACAATATCTGCCTTTGATGCCGTGACTAGCACTTCAAGCTCATCAAATTTATTAACTATACTCCTAGCATTGTTGTACATGCACATATTTTTACTCTTAGTTACCCTAACGCAACCCACATATTTATTTGTTTCACTATGACTCCCAGCAGTCCTGGAAATCCCCATTGCCTTGCTTTCCAGGGTGCTGCCGAATTGCATTTCTGCCAGTAAACAGTAACCTCTGCCAGCGGCTACTATTAATCTATTAGTCTGTGTTCCTACTTAACAACGGCTACTATTAATCTGTGTTCCCCCCCCCTCCCCCAAGCTGGCAGTTTTCCGGCTCACCTAACTCTGCCTCGATAGCATCAGCAAATATTCTTGCTCCTTTTCTATTTAAGTGTATCCCCTCCCTGTAGAAGCAGTCTCTTCTGTTAAGAAGCACAGACCAGGTTGAAAAAAAATTCTACATCTTGAGCTTTGCACATTCTCTACATGGCCGAATTAATCGACAAGGATCTTATCATATACTCCCTCCTATTGTGTCTGGCCAGAATTGCAGACACTTTCACATTCAACCCTAACTCGCAACTTTTTTTCAACATTGACCTGTACTTTCTGAGTAAATCTGCAGATCTCTTACTCTTAATGTCATTAGTACCAACGTGTACAACAATATCACCTTTTGTTACCTTAAAAGATGATATCTGCTCTACAACATTATCAACTTTTGCCCCTGGCACATATACCCTGGTCCTGTTCCACCTATCCTTTTTGCATAGTATATTCCCTGTCTCCCTGACAATAGAGTCACCAACAATAACTAGTTCCTTTGGGATCAGCACATTCTGCCTTTGAGATTGCCTCTGTTTTGCCTGATGCACAGGAGTGAGCTCTGTCATTGAGCTGGGCAGCTGAGAGCTTGATGGACCCCCCTCATATTAATTTCGAGGGTATTTACACTACACCTCAAGTTCTCATAGACACCCATCAGAACGCTGAGTTGGCGCATAATTTCTTGATAATCTAGGCACCTAGCACACACAAAGGCATTCTCCTTGTGAGGATCATGTCCTTTTTAGAAAGGTCAGCAAACGTTTCACATTTCGCACATTTTTTGAGACTGTGATGTGTTGGAGAATCGCCCCTTCGTTTCTCCAAGTCACAACTCTCTCGCTAGTCTGTGATCTTTGCTTCGCAGCTCTAGTCTGGGTCATGATTTCCGTTTAAATACAATTTAATCAACAATGAATTTTAATAAGATTAATATTATTTTTGATTAATTGATAATACTATAATAAGCTAACAGATTCCTAATTGAGTGCTACGTATTACGCTATCTAGTTTTACTTTATACCTTACACTATCAGTTTGCAATATATATACATTACACTGTTTCTTATCAACTACAATATTGGAGCTAACACCAGGAGTCGTAACTTCCAAAAATCGCTGGTTAAATTCAAAATAAGTAGCTAATGAACGCTACTAACCTATTTAATATCTCTGTAACCCCAATGTAGTATCACAGAAATTTTTGTTCCTGTGATCACGACATACGGTTGAATAGCATTATCAGTTTCGGGAAGGAAAATTATTTTTTGCAATTTTTTCGTTAAATTTCTTTTAATTAATTTAATTTTTAATTGTGTTAGATTGATTTTTAATTGTGTTCATTTGATTTCTAATTGTGTTCAATTGTTTTTTAATCTTTTAATTGTGTTCAATTGAGTTTTAATTATTTTTTATTTTTTACTGTAATGTAAGATTTGCGTTTTTTTGTTTTAATTGCTGGAGAGTATCATATGGAAGTGTTCTATGTATTATATTGAGGTAAACCTCTTATTATTTTACAAATATTGATATCAACGTAGAACATATTGAGCATTACAGCTCTGGTTCATACTATCAGCTCCTGTATATGCATATTGTTACTGCCCATACTGTAAACCAGTGCTGTCCAACTTCTGTAAGCCACCAAGTCAATTTTTCTCTTGAAATTCTTTTTGCTGGCTACAGGAAATAATATGAATTAAAAAAAAAAAAAACATTTTCTAAAAATAATAAAAACAATCTATGGTAGGGCATAAATTCTTTTTATTTACAAGTTTTAAAATAGGCAGTACTAATACCTAATTTTTACATACTTATTACGGTAATAGTGTTTTTACAAATAAGCAAATTTATTTAATAAGTAAATAAAATAAGCTGAAGAATATGCGCAACGTAGTATATGTGTATGTTGAAGAGGCAAGTGATGTATGAGTACACATCGTTAAGGTAGGAAGATGTGACTGCTTGTTTCTCTCTGCTTGCTTCGATAGGGACATAGCATGATTGTGATAATGATGATACTTAATAAGTAAAAATTTAATGAAAGTATTTTGGTTGAAGCTGCTCAGCAAAAGTTTTTAATATCTACTTTGGTGTTTGTTGTTGCAAGCCAAAGTATATGTTCAAGTGTGGTGTCCTTCATGCAGCTCCTGTGTTTTGATTTTATGTATTTCATATCAGAAAATGCTCATTCACAGATATAACCAAACATAGATGTTATTTGCAGTCCAAAATCTCTCAGGCTGGGATATTTTAATTTGGATAGAAGTTTGAATAATTCCATTCCAATTTCTGTACTAAATGCAATGAATGGGTCTGCCTAAAGCTCACATAATTTCATTTGATATTGAGAACTTGCTGTTTCGATATCAGTGATAAATGGATTATTGAATAATCTTATGCTTTCTTTAAGCATAGCAAATTGAGCAAACCTTTTGTTAAAATCTTCAATTAGGGCCTCTAACTTTGAAACAAATAATTAAAAATTTATAATTTTATGTAGTTTCATATTTCATTGAAAAGTTCTTTGCAAGATTCAAAATTAATTAAATTATTTTTTGCAAAATTGATTTTAACAATAGCAGTTTATTTCTAAATCCAGTTATATGCCCATAAAGATGACAAATGTTTTGATCTTTACCATGTAAAGATTTATTCGAGTCATTCAAATAACTTGTAATATCTCTTAAGAAAGCAAATGGACTTAGAAAGGTGACATCAACAAGACTTGCTGTTAAAACATCATCATATTCCACTTCTGTGAAAAAAAATATGAATTTCTTTTTGAAGTTTAAAAAATCTTTTTAAGCATTTTAGCATTTTAGTGCACTTAACCAGCAAATTCCACTGTGTAAAATAGATCAGTATACTCAGCATAGAGTTCATCCAAAAAAAGTTTTGAATTTTCTGTGTAAGAGCATGATTTCTGCTCTGAATAAAATTAATCATTTTAACAACCTTTTCCATTGTGCTACGTAATTTTAGCAAAGTTCCACACAAAGCTTCCTGGTGAACGATACAGTGCAACATTCAATGTTTAATTCCTTTTTTTGCAAGCTATCCTGCAAGTCCAATATTTTGGCCAGTCATCATGAATTTGGCACCATCAGTTACAGTAGCAGTGCGTTTATCAAAACCGCCATATTCCTGCACATTTTAATTCGGTATAAATATCCACTCCTTTTGCTGTTCTGTTTAATGATGTTAATTTTAAATCTAATCAAAATAACTAAAATTTTCATCAATGATCCTTATAAAACTTGTATCAGATATGTATGCACTTTCTTCCAAAGTGACAGAAAAATAGCCGCATTCGTTGATAATTTTTAAAATTTTTTTATTGAAGTGCAAATTTATATCTACAACACATCTATACTTAATGTCTGATGCAAGAGCAAAATAGTTTGAAATTTTTTTAACTATTTATTCTTTTCTGAAAGCTTGCCATTTGTATGGAACATATTTTAATTAATTCTCCATCAGAAAATGGCTTTTTTTTTTTGTTTTTGCTATTTCTAGAGGGACAGAAAATGAAGCAGCTACTGAAGCTTCTTGTGATTTTTATACCTTATTAAAAAATGTTTGTTTATTCTTTCGATTTCCAGCACTATTCTGTTGTTACCTTTGCAAGAAACAAGAAGAATACTTTACGAATTATTAATATATATCATAAACCACTCTTTGCCATGTGGAGTTACTAATATATTTTATTTAAGCATTAGCCGAAACTAATATACATTGGGTAACATTTCAGGTATCTTGCCGATACCCATCATCAGACTGTGCTGTCTGGGAAACAAAGATAAAGGTTACAAATTAGATTTTTCAATGATTTGGTCACTAATTTGGTCACTTTCATTAATTTAAGTATCAGGTCTAGGATGAATTAACAGATGTTCATTACTATTTACAATTACACAATCATTACTTCTAAATTGAAATAACATAGACAACTTAGACTCTTAAATGTTATTTCAACTTAGAATTAATGACAGTGTAATTGTAAATAGTAATGAACATCTGTTAATTCATCTTAGATAGTGTGAATCAGAGCTGTAATACTCAATACGTTCTACGTTGATATTCACATTTGTAAAATGATAAGAGCAGTATACCTCAATATAGTACGTAGAACACTTCCGTATGATACTCTTCAGAAATTAAAGCGAAAAAATCTAAAACTTACATTAGAGTAAAAAATACATAATTAAAAACCAATTTAACGCAATTCAAATCAATTAAATACAATTAAAAATTAAAAAGAATCTAACGAAAATATTCAAAACGATTTTCCTTCCTGAAGCTGACAATGCTTTTCAACCATATGTTGTGATCACAGGAATGAAAATTACCAAATAGGGTTGAACCTGAAACTTAAATAGTGATTATTTGAAGGAATTGAAGGCCAGAACATACAATATTCCTGCACTTTTCGGTCAGGTAAAATTACACAAGACTGGATTTCCTATTTGACCTATTGTTTCCTACAGGAACCCGGCATTTTCATCCTTAGCCACACATGTATATAGCATTATAAAACCCTTTAGACAGGTAATACAATTTGGGATTAAGAACTACGATACATTATTTAATAATCTTAAAGACTGCAGACTTGGCGACAATGACAATTTATTCTCACTAGATGTTACCTCGTTATATACGAATGTATACATTGAATACATTAGATATTATTTGGGATATGTTAAATAAAAACTCGATACCGATTAATTATACGAAGCTACCTATTAAGGAAATTTTTCACTTAATTAAACTGTTGGTTGAGTCCAACTATATCACCTTTTGAGACAAGGTGTACAAACAAATTTTTGGATTGCCAGTGGGTTTGAACCCGATCGGCTTAATGTCAGAGATCTATCTCTCAACGATTGAGCATATACATTTGACACCTTTTTGACCCTATATCACATACTATGGGAGGTATTTAGATGATGTTCTAGTTATTACTGATAGTAGCTATCCAAGACATTTTACATTCGTTTAATAATATCCATTCTAGACTCAAATCTACATTGGAAAGGGAAGATACAGATACAAAGTCATTAAACTTTCTAAATTTCACGCTTATTCGGGATTCGAATAAAATCCAATTTAGCATCTATCGAAAACCTACAAACACGGGTATGCTTCTACATTATAATAGCTATCACCTGTTCACCTACAAAAGATTAATTATCTTTAATTAATTTCTAAATGCCTATAAATGTTCAACGACGGAATCTACTTTGGACTCAGAAATACAAATATTAACTAGCAGGTTCTTAAACAGGGGTTATCCCCTTGCCACAATAAACCGAATTAGGGAACAGGCTAAGGATAGGATACAAAATACTACACCAACCAACAATAGTAATATCAAAAAATACTTATGTTGAACATAAGTATATGTTGAACAGTGGCACAAACAGCTTAATAGATTCTTTAAAGATATCGAATTTAAAATTGTGGCCAGGCCGATACGGAAATTACACACTATACTGAACATTCGCTCGGTTCTTTCCACGTTCGCAGCACAAATTAATGATCTGGTATACAACATTTCTTGCGGCTATTGCGACTCGTCTTACCAAGGTTCGACGTGATTTTTTACTGAATATTTGTGTAAATCAACATGAAGCCTCAGTTCGTGCTTCTCATTCAGCAGCGTCAGAATTAGCCTTTCATGCCATTAATGAAAAACATACAGTCAGTCCTCGTATAACACGTGTTTTCACTACACAAATTCAATCATACACGATTTATAAATAGGGGAACGATATCTTATATAACACGAACCGAATTCGTTTATGCACGATTCGCCTTTGTGTTTACAAGAAATGGCAGTTGAACGCAGAATCACCCCAACCGAACGCAACACAGTAGGAATGAAGAGAAGATTCTGAAAATGTATTTGTTTTTTATATCAGTGAAGGGGAAACACATTTCACCATAATAACTTAAAAACCAACACAATTCCAGCTATCTGTATAATCGCAAATACAATTAGATCAAGTTTACTACCAGTTTATAACAGATTCCACTAGCAGAAACGCAACTGGAAATTGTTTTTATTGTTTTATGGTAGTAACCCTTAGAAATGTGCTTTAGTAAAATGTGAGGTGTTAATAGTGTATCTCAGCCTTTACGGTGTTGTTTATTCAGTTGCTACACGCGCGCAGCTTTGTTTATGTGTATCAAGCGTGCAACCTCATTTTGTAATTGTGCTTTGTTCCCTAAAAATTAGTAAAATACTTAAAAGGTGTGAAAAGGAAGCGTCCTGGTGAACATACTGCAGATTCAGAGAGAAAAAGAAAAGCAATATCGATAAACAGAGGCGGACTGGGTCAAAAATTCTTACCCGGGAAAATTTATAGTGGCCTCATACTATGGTTTATGGCAAAAATCACACCCTTGTAAGGCTTATGGCCAGTCTGCCTCTGTCGATAGAGAAAAAATATGAAATTATGAAACGCTTTCAGCGAAATGAAAGACCATGTGATATTGCACGTGCGATAGACCTAAATGAGGCAACGCCGAGAATTAGAAAGAATGCAGAGAAAACAAAAACAACTTTCATAGCAGGAACAACTCATAGTGTAATTAAAATCAGTGGTAATCAATGGACACTGCTCATCGTGGACTAATGTTATTAGTGGAGTCCCGCAGGGTTCAGTATTTGGTCCATTATTGTTCTGTATTTATAAATGATATTGATGATGGTATATCAAACTTAATGTCCAAGTTTGCAGACGATACGAAGGTTGGCAGGGTTGTCAAGCACACTACTGACACTATGCTACTGCAACAGGATCTGGAAAGGTTGAGCAGATGGGCTGAGAAGTGGCAAATGAAGTTTAACATTGACAAATGTAAAGTACTACATATGGGAAACAGCAACCTCAGAGCAACGTATCAACTCTGTGGTACTACACTGACAGTGGTAGATATATAGGAATTTTTCTAGCAGGGATAAGGAGGTGATTATTCCCTTGTATAAAGCAATGGTCAGGCCACATCTGTATACAGGTCTGTATACAGGTCAGAGTACTGTATACAGGTCTGAAGGCCTCATTTCAAGAAGGATGTAGAGATGCTGGAACGAGTACAGAGAAGGGCAACAAGATTAGTGAATGGAACAAAGGGCTGCTCTTACGAAGAAAGGCTTAAGTTTTGCAAATTACAGTGTCTGGAGACGAGGCACCAGCGAGGTGATCTGATAGAGGTGTATAAAGCCTTGAATGGTTTGAGCATGCTCAATGCTGGTGGGATTCTTCCTCTTGCTCAGAATAATCACCTGAGAGGGCATAAATTCAAATTGAGGAAAGTCAGATGTAGGATAGACGTGCAGAAATTTGCCTTAAGCCAGCGGTTGGTGGTTGGTTGGTGGAACAGACTTCCATCCCTTGTCGTGGAAGTTGATAGCCTAAATAAGTTTAAGGCTCAGCTGGACAGGTATTTCGAACGAACGGAGGGGTGAAGTGGAAGTGGGTTTTTTTTTTTTTTTTTTTTTTGTCTGATGCTGCATAAGCTTGATTTCTTGCATCAAATGCCTCTACTAATGCTAAAAAACAGTTAAAAAACTAATTAATTGAATGTAGTGGTAGTAGTAGTGACATGTGATGCAAAAAGCAAGTGTATGAGCTTATGCAGCATCAGCCAAAAAAAAAAAAAAAAAAAAAAATCACTATATTCTCTCCAAATCTTGTCCAGTTCCCCCTTAAATTTATTTAACCTATCAACTTCTACACCGACAGATGGAAGTTTGTTCCAGCATTTAACGACCCGCTGGCTAAAGGCAAATTTCCGCACATCTGTTCTACATCTGTCTTTTCTTAATTTGAATTTATGCCCCCTTAGGTTCGTAATCTGAACAAGTGGAAGCATCCTATCAGAATTCAGCGTGCTCAACCCATTCAAGGCCTTATACACCTCAATCAGATCACCGCGCAGGTGCCTAGTCTCCAGCCACTGCAATTTGCAGAACTTAAGCCTCTCTTGGTAAGAGGATCCCTTCATTCCCCTCACCAATCTTGTTGCCCTTCTCTGTATTCGCTCAAGCAAATCTACATCCTTCCTAAAATGAGGCCTCTGGACCTGTATGCAATACTCAAGGCATGGCCTGACCATTGCCTTATACAGAGGGACAATCACCTCCTTTTCCCTGCTAGCAAAATTCCTATATATCATTGACAAAACCCCATGACCTGCCTGGCAGCCTCTCTGCATTGCTCAGAAAACTTCATATCTGACTGCACAATTACTCCCAGGTCTTTTTCATTTTCTGCAACCTTAAGTGGTACGTTTCTATGGGGTTACTTCTACCCACATGCAGTACTTTGCATTTGTCAAGGTTAAACTTCAGTTGCCACTTCTTAACCCATCTGCCCAAATTATCTAGATCCTGTTACAGTAGCACACTGCCATTACTGTTATTAACAACCCTGTTAACCTTTGTATCATCTGCAAACTTCGACACTAAGCCTGATATACCTTCATCAATATCATTGATAAATATACAAAACAAAGGACCCAACACAGAACCCTGTGGGACTCCACTAATAACATTAGTCCACGAAGAGCAGCATCCATTAATTACCACCCTCTGTCTTCTCCCACTCAACCATACTTTTATCCGTTGTAGCAACTTACCCTTAATACCATTCTGCTGCAATTTGTGCAGCAATCGTCCATGCGCAACAGTGTGAAAAGCTTTCCTGAAATCCAGATATATGATATCAAAATGATTTTTTGCATCCAGTTCCTTTGTAACCACATCATACTATCTTATCAATTTTTTCAGACAAGACTTTCCCTTAACAAACCCATGCTGTGTCTGATGCTGCAGTCTTGTCTAGATGATCTTGCAAGGCATCTTAAACCAGTGACTCCATTATTTTACCCGGAATAGAAGATAAACTAACTGGTCTGTAATTACTCATGTCACCCTTTGAGATCCCCCTTTGTGAATTGGGGATACATTTGCACATCTCCGGTCCGTGGGGCCCTTCCCTGAGTCCAAGGATGCTCTCATAATTATGGCTAAGGATTTGCTTAGTTGCTTTGCCGCCTCCTTTAATAAAACTGGATAGATCCCGTCCACCCCAGGTGCCTTTCTTATGTTTAACTTCAACAATTTATCCTCCGCTTTTCTCTCAGTTATTACAAAATCATTAAGCAACCTGGTACAATTTGATAACATTCTGTTTTCAAACCTTAATAACTCCTCTTGTGTGAATGTAGATGCAAAATACTCATTCAGTTTGTTTGTTATCTGAGCAGGATCATCAACAGTCGAACCATCCACTATTTAACACTCCATGTGTCATGGAGTGTTAAATAGTGTAACTAGCAGTGTTAATTATATTTATTTTGGGAACTGTACATACTGACCGAAGCTATTTAATGAAACTATTTCTTATGTTATTGAACAAAGCTTTGAAACACAGGTTACATAATTATCCAATTTTTTTTTTAATTAAAATTTGTTTTCTTTAAAGGGTTGCAAAATTTTTTTTCTGCAGGCCGGCAGTTGGACAGCCCTGCTCTAAACAATGTGTGCAAAAAAAAAAAAAAAAAAAGTGTCAAAAAAATGGAAAGCATTGAAATAAAAATGAAAGTTTAAAATTTTAGCTAAAATGGTTTTTGACATGGATTTGAACATTGAAAGAAGTTATCCATTTGTATACAATTCAAAGAGAAGTGGATGATTTGATCAGCATTTACAAATAGTGATATATATTAATATATATATTATTAATATATATATTAATATATAAATATCACTATTTGTGATATAGAAGAGAAATAAAGAAAGCTAGGCAATCAACCTTACATTCATTCTTTAAAGAAACCAGTCCAATTCAAGAAGCTTTGTCCCCCCCCCACACACCTGCAGAGTTGAAAAATTAACCATCAAAAACAAAACAATATTGCCTGTGTATGTTTAGTTCAATAAATTTTAATTTAATAACCTTTCAGTTTTGATCATATGCTATTTATTCATAATGTAATATGTACTGATGAAAATCAATTTGAAAATGGGGTAAAGTATTGACAGTCTATAGCCTTTTTATAATCTCTCCCTGACTGTTATGAAAATGTATACAGGGTGATTCACTACCAGTGCGACAAATTTGCAGGAGGTGTAAGGGGCACAAAGACGAATCGGAATCACATAGCATTGCAGGGTCCGAAATGCCTTCGTCATGTGGTAGAGGACGTTGAATGGGAGGTCGCGCGAACAGCGATACCGCTGGAAGTAAGCATTTGCAAACCGGTTCCCGAGGCAGTAGGATGGACGAGTATTCAAACGTTGAACTGGCTGACATGCACCTCGCGTATGGAGCTGCGAACTGTAACGAGCGTGCTGCTCTGCGCTTGTACCAGGAGCGTTTCCCGTTTTTCTCATCATATGATTTTAATCGTATGATGAGAAGGTTATTTGAGACTGGTTGTTTCACGAGAGGTACCATGAATCGAGAGCGAACGACTAGGACGCCAGACAATGAGGAGAATGTCTTACGTCTTGCAGAAGGCAATCCGAGTAAGAGTACTCGAGCAATAGGCCAACGATGGGGTATTTCCCAATCCACTGTATGGAGGATACTGTCAACAAACCAAATAAGTTCATACCATCTGCAACGCATCCAGTCATTCGAGCCTGCGGATTATCCACTCCGGAGGACTTTTGCTACTTGGTTTCTTCAACAGAAATGGTTCGCAAATGCTGACTTCCAGCGGGTTCGCTGTTCACAGCGACATCCCGTTCAACATCCTCTACCGCAAGACGACGGCATTTCGGACCCTGCAATGCTATGTGATTCCGATTCGTCTTTGTGCCCCCTACACCTCCTGCAAGTTTGTCGACCTGGAAGTGAATCACCCTGTATACTTTATGAAAATCTGCATGCACAGTTTCATATAACATGAGAAAAATCCTTCGACCATGCACCATTTTTTTTGGGTACACGTATCATGTGTTATGGTAGGATGAGCTATATTCATAATAGTAGTTTATAAGAAAAATATGTTATTCATTAAAGTGGAATGCAGCACAAATTTATACTGCTGATAGCTTAATCAGAGGCATTTGTGTACAAGTTGGAACTTTGGCTTAAAATCTCTCTACCTCATTGTGTCAGATTCATCTGTCGTCTCTACCGTTCTCCCAACTCCACTAATCACGTGGAGCTCTTTGACTTCCTCTCCTTGCAACTTGACTTTCTCCAGTCAAACTTTCCTAGTAGTGAGGTAATTTTTGGTGATTTTAATGTTCACAACTCCAGCTGGCTTCTGTTTTCTAGTCACACCGACCCAGCTGGTTGAGATGCCGAGGCTTTTGCAATTACTAATGACCTTGCACAGATTGTTCATTTACCTACAAGAATACTGGACAATCCTAACCATACAGCCAACATGCTTGATCTTTATCTCACAAACAATCCTAATTACACGGTTGAAGTGAGTGGTCCTTTAGGCACTTCAGATCACAACTTGGTGATTGCCTCTTCTCCAATGGAGCCTTTATCTCATGGCTATTCCCAACCTCTTGTTTGGCATTACAATGCAAAATGGGATGACCTGCGAGATTTCGTTTCTTCTTTAAATTGGTCGGATTACTGGTTCAAAACTTCTGATGTCAACATTTGCTCAGATCGTGTCAGTGAAATTATTCTTTCAGGAATGGAATCCTTTATCCCACACTCCACTTTAAAATCTCTTCATTTATCTAAACCTTGGTTTTCCAAGAAATGTGCTAAGGCTGTTCAAGAGTTTGAACAGGCTAAGAGTAGAAAACTTGCTTTTTGCCCTAATGGTAGCCGAGCATTCTGGTCCCTTGCCAGAGCTATTGGCCGCAACTTTTGCCCATCTCTGCTCCCACCTCTGTCCAAACCAGATGGTTCTGTTGTCACTTCAGCCAAGAATAAAGCTGACCTGTAAGCATCCCATTTTTCTTCCAACTCATGTATTAATGATCTTGGTAAAACACCTCCCACCATTCCCAACATGCTCCATTCAATGCCTCCTGTGGTCTTCCATCAAAAGGATGTCAGAAGGATTTTGACGAATCTTGATGCTAAGAAAGTTCCAGGTCCTGATGTTATTTCTCCACTTGTTCTTAAAACCTGTGTTCCTGAACTTACTCCTATTCTTTGCCGCCTTTTTTTCACTTTCTTATTCCAAAGGTGTTTTTCCTTCTGCTTGGAAATTTGCTCATATCCAGCCAGTTCCTAAAAAGGGTGACAAGTCCCTTCCGTCCAATTATCATCCCATTGCAATTACTTCTACTCTTTCTAAAGTAATGGAGAAATCAATTAACTGCCAACTCTTAAACTACCTATAAACCTTTCGTCTGATCAACGACCACCAGTATGGATTCCGTCAGCGTCGATCCACTGTTGATATTCTGGCTTATGTTAACCATTTATAGACTAATTCAATGGAAAGATTCGGTGAAACACAAGTAGTTGCTCTTGACATCTCAAAGGCTTTGATCGTGTTTGGCATAAAGGTCTTCTAAACAAGCTTCCATCTTATGGTTTGCCAACTGTTTTTAGTAATTGGTTATCCAGTTTCTCTCTGATCGCTCACTGAGGGTGATGGTAGATGGCTCTCTGTCTTCTAACTTCTCCACTAATGCCGGTGTCCCCCAAGGTTCAATTCTTTCCCGCACTCGTTTCCTCTTATATATTAATGACCTTCTTCCATTGACTGGAAATCCTATCCATAGTTTTGCCGATGATAGCACATTGCATTCTACTTTCCATTTTGAGAAACCTTGCCCTGCGCAATCAGCTTCAACTTCTCGAAAATCTTTTACCAATTCCTTAAATGCAGTTCTTCAGGTAATTCTCCAGTGGGGCAAAGACAACTTAGTTGATTTCAACCCTTCTAAAACTCAGTCTTGTCTTATATCTCACAAAAAGGATTCTTCTGCTCCTATACTTATCTTTAGTGACACTCCGATTTCTAGGCAAAATGATATATCTCTTTTTGGGATTACCCTGACTTCTAATCTCTCTTGTCCCAAGCACACAACAAATATTGCTTCCTCTGCATCTAAAAAACTTGGTTTTCTCTTTCGCTCTCGGTGTTACTTTTCTTCCAAACAGCTGCTCACTCTGTATAAATCGCAAATCTGCCCTGCCTTTGAATATTGTTCCCATATCTGCGGTGGTGCCCCCAAAACCTCTCTCAGGCTTCTTGATTCCATTCAGAAGAGGGCAGTTAGGTTAATTAATGATTCATCTCCACTCGCTGTCTCATAGACGTACTGTTTCTGCTGCATGCCTCTTCTACAGATATTTCCATGGTCACTGTTCTTCTGAATTGGCTTCTATAATTCCTGCTCTCTCTTTCAAAACAGTCCAAACACGTGCTGCCACCAGCCAACATCCATTTACTGTCCAACTTCAAACTCACAGAACCAACTTTTCATCTTCCTCGTTTATACCTTTAACTGCCGTTTCCTGGAACAACCTTCTTTCATATATATTTCCTGAAAATTACAGTCTACAGAAGTTCAAGTACAATGTTAACAAATATCTTCTTTCGTCTTTTCAACCTCCAACCCAAGCATGGTTGGAGGTTGAAAAGGAGCATGTATGCTTGCATGTATACCAATGCTAGAAGTATAGTAAATAAATTTGATGAATTTGAAGTGTTGGTCAAGACATCAAAGGCGGATATTGTTGGGATAGCAGAGACGTGGTGTCACAAAGATATAAGGAATGCAGAACTGGAATTTGGGGAGTACAATGTGTACAGAAAGGATAGACAGGACAGAAAGGGAGGAGGTGTTATGCTGTTAATTAAGAAAAACATAAAATCAAAAGAAGTGCATCCAGTTGATATAGATGGACAGTGCACTGTTGAGTCAGTTTGGTGTGACATAAGCACTGCAAAAGCAAAAATAATAGTAGGAGTGTGTTATAGGCCTAATGACTCGAATTAGTACAGTGAACAATTGTACAGAGAAATAGAGTGGGCCAGTAAATCAGAATGTCTTATAATGGGGGATTTTAACTTCCCAGATATTGACTGGAACTTGAGGGTTGGTCACTCACACACTAGTCAGACTTTTGTGGATTTATTGGGTGATTGTTTTCTGCAGCAGCATGTTCGAGAGGCAACCAGAGAAAGTAATACTCTTGATCTGGTTATCAGCAGTGATCATTCGTGTATTAAGAATTTGCAGATAAAGGAACCACTAGGTGGCAGTGATCACAGTGTGCTGAAGTGGGATTTACTCAAAGAGGTAACTACCGTCAGGGGTAAAGGAAAGGGTTTTTGCTTCCGTAAAGGGGAGTACAGTGGTCTCAGACAGTTTTTAAATTCTGTACAGTGGGATCGACTGATGATGTTACAAACAGTAAATTCTAAGTGGGAAGCATTCAAGGAATTAATCGTGAAAGCTACTAGACTTTTCATACCGATGAAGAAATATTGTTCAAGGTTTAGGCCTAAATGGTTATCAAATGAACTAATGAGACACGTGACAGAGAAGAAAAATGCATGGGATGCATATAAATTATCAGGCAACGCAGAAGCCTGTAGCAGATATAAGCTAGTCTGTAATCAGGTCACAAAGGAGGTTCGGCAGGCAAAGGTGGATTACGAGAAATCTTTGGCAAAAGATGCTAAGAAAAACAGCAAGGATTTCTTTACTAATATAAACTCTAAAAGGAAGGGGCTGAATATGATTGGTCCACTTGACATCGATGGTTCGACTGTTGATGATCCTGCTCAGATAGCAAACAAACTGAATCAGTATTTTGCATCTACATTCACACGTGAGGAATCATTACAGTTTGAAAATGGAAGAAGGTTATCAAATTGTAGCAGTGTGCTTAATGATTTTGTAATAACTGAGAGCAAAGTGGAGGAGAAATTGTTGAAGTTAAACATAAGAAAGGCACCTGGGGCGGATGGGATCTATCCAGTTATATTAAAGGAGGCGGCAAAGCAACTAAGCAAACCCTTAGCCATAATTATGAGAGCATCCTTGGATTCAGGGGAGGTTCCCACGGACTGGAGATGTGCAAATGTATCCCCAATTCACAAAGGAGGTTCGAAGGGTGACACGAATAATTACAGACCAGTTAGTTTAACTTCTGTTCCGGGTAAAATAATGGAGTCACTGGTTAAAGATGCATTGCAGGATCATCTAGACAAGACTGCAGCAATAATTCAGACACAGCATGGGTTTGTTAAGGGAAAGTCTTGTCTGACAAATTTGATTGGTTATTATGATGTGGTCACAAAGGAACTGGATGCAAAAAATAATTTTGATATCATATACTTGGATTTCAGGAAAGCTTTTGACACTGTTGCGCATGGAAGACTACTGTACAAATTGGAGCAGAATGGTATTAAGGGTAAGTTGCTACAATGGATAAAAGGATGGTTAAGTGGGAGAAGACAGAGGGTGGTAATCAATGGGTGCTGCTCTTCGTGGACTAATGTTATTAGTGGAGTCCCACAGGGTTCGGTGTTGGGTCCACTGTTGTTTTGTATATTTATCAATGATATTGATGAAGGTATATCAGGCTTAATGTCGAAGTTTGCAGATGACACGAAGGTTGGCAGGGTTGTTAATGACAGTAATGGCAGTGTGCTACTGCAACAGGATCTAGATAATTTGGGCAGATGGGCTAAGAAGTGGCAACTGAAGTTTAACCTTGACAAATGCAAAGTACTGCATATGGGTAGAAGTAACCCCAGAGAAACGTACCAACTGTGTGGTACTACACTTAAGGTAGTAGAAAATGAAAAAGACCAGGGAGTAATTGTGCAGTCAGATATGAAGTTTTCTGAGCAATGTAGACAGGCTGCTAGGGCAGGTCATGGGGTTTTGTCAATGATATATAGGAATTTTGCTAGTAGGGAAAAGGAGGTGATTGTCCCTCTGTATAAGGCAATGGTCAGGCCACGCCTTGAGTACTGCGTACAGGTCTGGAGGCCTCATTTTAGGAAGGATGTAGATTTGCTTGAGCGTGTACAGAGTAGAGCAACACGATTGGTGAGGGGAATGAAGGGATCCTCTTACCAAGAGAGGCTTAAGTTCTGCAAATTGCAGTGGCTGGAGACTAGGCACCTGCGCGGTGATCTGATTGAGGTCTATAAGGCCTTGAATGGGTTGAGCACGCTAAATTCTGATGGGATCCTCCCACTTGTTCAGAATACGAACCTACGGGGACATAAGTTCAAATTAAGAAAGGATAGATGTAGAATAGATGTGCGGAAATTTGCCTTTAGCCAGCGGGTGGTTAATTGCTGGAACAAACTTCCATCTGTCGTTGTGGAAGTTGATAGGTTAAATAAATTTAAGGAGGAACTGGACAGGCAATTGGAGTGTAATGGTGTGATTTTTTTTTTTTTTTTGGCTGATGCTCCTACACTTGCTTTCTTGCATCAAGTCCACTACTACTACTACTACTGCTATGGTACTAAGTACTATAGGTTCTAATACCTCTCGTATTTGGGGTTTACATAAAAAAAAAAAAAAAAAATTCCAAAAGCAGTTTTATCAATGATTATAAAATATTGTAAAAAGCTAATGCCCATATTCATGAGAAACAAATTTAAGCTGAAGCAGAAGTGACTCCATTCAGTAAGATATACCCATGCTGCTATGAGAAATTTTCCTTTCTCATTCCCAAATTTTGGGAACGAGAGTAGCCTTCAGCAGGCAAAGTTTTTACTGCTCCTGGAATAGAGAAGTTTTTTTTTCTGTTTTATTAGCTTAAATTGGTATATTAACTTATTTTCTAGAGAAACTTTATATTCCTAGTTAAGATGCTTAGTTTAAAGTTTAACTTAGCTAGAGATTTTGTAAGTTAATACTTAGTATCGGTAAGGGTATCCAATCCACGTGTTACAAGTTCTTCAGCTCCGCTGAACGAGAAGTTTTTTAGCCATATTTAGCTGCTTTATTGACCAATTGTTACACTAAATTATTGTCTATAAGTAGGTTATAGACCTAGTCAAGATCCTTGGTTTAATCTGAATTGAGACAGTGAGATTTTGGAAGTTAATTAATACTTTAGTGTCCGTAGACTTACCATTCGTAACTTGCTGCCATTGTTATACGATACAACGTTATATCCTGAACTAGATAGCGTTAGCTTAGTGTAGTACGGTATATAATATAATATTGTCAATTAATCAGTAAAATCTATTAATCTTGTTAAACTTCATTGTCAATTAAATTGTACTTTTTAACTAAATACATATAACGACTTAGATTTTACAATGTAACATAGTTAATTAATACATAACTTGATAGGGAAGTTATATAAACGGGACTCGTAGATAATACTCGATACTGAAAAATATATTTAGATATATAGTGTTATAACTCTGATGGGATACAAGTTTAGGGTTATAATTTTGTACTGAAATTGAAATTTTATTGAAATTAAATTGAAATCATGACTCAGACCAGAGCAGCAAAGCAAAAGGCTCAAGCTAATGGGAGTGCTGTGGCTCAGGGGAGAACTGAGGGGGGGCAGTTGCCCTCTGAATCACAGCCGTTTAAAATGCACTGCTTGCTTGTTTGATATTTGTGGAGCAATTGGGTACAGTTCACGATATTGCCATGGGGTAAGGAATTGCCATGAGTGTAAGGAAATGAGGCGACAACTCAGCATTATGGACCTATATGAGAGCGATGGATGCCCTCGAAGGATCTAAATTGAGGGGCCCATCAAGCTCTCAGCTTGATGGGCCCCAAAATGATATTCACAAAGGAGGGTCAAAGGCTAACACAAGTAATTATAGACCTGTGAGTCTAACTTCTGTTCCAGGAAAATTAATGGAGGCACTGGTTAAAGAAGCACTGCAGGATCACCTAGACAAGACTTCAGTTATAGCTCAGACACAGCATGGTTTTGTTAAGGGAAAGTCTTGCCTGGCCAATTTGATTGGATACTATGATGCAGTCACAAAAGAACTGGATGCAGGGAATAACTTTGATATTATATATTTGGATCTTAGAAAGGCTTTTGATACTGTTGCACACGGAAGACTGCTGCTCAAATTGGAGCAGTGTGGCATTGGAGGCAAATTGCTGCTATGGATAAAGGGATGGTTGAGTGGGAGAAACAGAGAGTGGTAATCAATGGACACTGCTCATCGTGGACTAATATTATTAGTGGAGTCCTTCTGGGTTCAGTGTTGGGTCCATTGTTGTTTTCTGTTTTTATAAATGATATTGATGAAGGTATATCAAGCTTAATGTCCAATTTTGCTGACGATACAAAAGTTGGCAAGGTTGTTGAACACACTACTGACAGTATGCTGCTGCAACAGGATCTGGAAAGGTTGAGCAGATGGGCTGAGAGGTGGCAACTGAAGTTTAACATTGACAAATGTAAAGTACTACATATGGGAAACAGTAACCCCAGATCGACGTATCAACTCTGTGGTACTACACTGACAGTGGTAGAGAATGAAAAGGACCTGGGGGTAATTGTGCAGGCAGATATGAAGTTTTCTGAGCAGTGCAGACGGTCTGCAAGAGTAGCTCATAGTGTCTTGTCAATGATATACAGGACTTTTTCTAGCCGGAATAAGGAGGTGATTATTCTCTTGTATAAGGCAATGGTCAGGCCACACCTTGAGTACTGTATACAGGTCTGGAGGCCTCATTTCAAGATGATGTAGAGCTACTGGAATGAGTACAGAGAAGGGCAACAAGATTAGTGAATGGATCAAAGGGTTGCTCTTACGAAGAAAGGCTTAAGTTTTGCAAATTACAGTGTCTGGAGGCTAGGCACCAGTGAGGTGATCTGATAGAGATGTATAAAGCCTTGAATGGTGTGAGCATGCTCAACATTGATGGGATTTTTCGGCTTGCTTGGAATAATCACCCAAGAGGGCAATGAATTCAAATTTAGGAAAGACAGATGTAGGATAGATGTGCGGAAATTTGCCTTTAGCCAGCGGGTAGTTGGTTGGTGGAACAGACTTCCATCCGTTTTCATGGAAGTTGATAGCCTAAATAAATTTAAGGCTCAGCTGGGCAGGTATTTTGAACGAATGGAGGGGTGAAATGGGAGTGTTTTTTTTTTTTGGCTGATGCTGCATAAGCTTGCTTTCTTGCATCATATGCATCTACTAATGCTAATGCTATGAGTATGAACTTGGCGTCACCGCCAGACACTATCCATTTTAGAAGTAAAGGTTTGTTGGGATAATTATGGTACTTTGATTTTTGGATTTAAGTTTATTTTTAGACAAAGGTAATCGTATAAATATATATAACATATAGAATGTAATCTATAATAATGTATAGGATTGGTTCTGTTCTGATTTCATCTTGGTTCTATAGAAATTTAATATCTGATAGAAATTTAATATCTGCATTCAACCCCCTTTTTCCTACTTCACTAACCTCTACTTCTTAAATAGACTTTGTATGGCAATGACCTTCAGTTCATTCTCACAACAGTAGGATTGTATGAACAATTAAACATTGCATTGTATTGCTTGTCTAATTTAAACAGACAGGAGCACAGAATGGCTCAATTTCTAGACTTATTTTGATGTCAGAGTTTTACATGGTAACCAGATTAAAAATTCATTTGCTCTAAATGTTAAGTGTTTTGTTTATTCTCTAGCACAACCACTAGGTCAGAGGAGTTTGTAATTAATTATTTCAAAATTGAATACTATAATTAATCATATTTAGCAGTCACATGAGCTGGAACCACAGTTCACTGAAATGTATGTTTATTCTGCACTCTTGCAGTCTGATCACATGGCTATGTTGGGCTTCAAACCTGAATGGTTGAAACAGTTCAGAATGAAGAATGGGCTAGTAAAGTATACTCCTGATTATCTGGCTGGTTATGAAATAAATCTTCCTTGATAATCAAAACTCTGGATTACAGAATGACAGAACAATTGGTATATCTGAAAAAAATATAAATTTATTTACTCACATGCTGTATTCATATTTATATAAGTATATTGCAGTGCAAGAAAGATTGATATTTTGAGTATGGTATTTTTGAAAAATGAAATAGTGAAGTTTGCTTTTTCCATTGGTTTGCCTTCATGCAAAGGGTACTGTTTACATTTAAAAGCGTTATCTTGTTCATTAAAGTTGACACATTAGTACAGGGTCTGCAAACCTTTTTTGAGTGAAGAGCCATTTTTGATCTAATTAAAAAAAAAAAAAAAAAAAAAAAAAAAAAAAAGAGAGAATCCGAAGAGCCGCACCTCAGCTCAAGCTGGGGGGAGTTTTTTAAGAAACAGAATTGAGTGGGAAGGTGTGTTTTATTAAAAATATATATTTTTTGAAATATTATTTATTAATACTGAACAAATGTAACAAACATCCAGTTAGGTACAAATTAATTTGACTTTTGCT
Source organism: Mastigoproctus giganteus (assembly GCF_048544385.1). Classification (NCBI taxonomy): domain Eukaryota; kingdom Metazoa; phylum Arthropoda; class Arachnida; order Uropygi; family Thelyphonidae; genus Mastigoproctus; species Mastigoproctus giganteus. The sequence goes on from NC_143575.1 coordinate 210,558,762, forward strand.
GCTGAATTTCTTGAGCGAGTCTCAACATCGGGCGAGTATGCCGCAATTTTGATCTTTAAACATGCTGAGATACTCGCATTATTCAGATGGTTTCTTGATTTATTTTTAATATAATTCATGGTCGAAAATATTTTCCCGCAGAAATACGTCGAACCAAAAACTGAGAGAAGGCGAAATGCAGATATTTTAAAATTTGTGTGTGTCTGGTAAGCCACTCCACCCATTGAATACAATTTGGTTTTGCATTTTTCAACTCATCTATCACCATCCATTTGTGTAGAATTGCAGGGGCAGCCTTTTGCCTCTCCTTGATTTTTAAGTCCTCCCAACTTCATTTCAAATTGTGCTTCATGTGGGCTAAAAGTTAAAGAGCCACGGTTTCATGTTCAAAGAGCCGTATGTGGCTCGTGAGCCGCAGGTTGCCGACCCCTGTTAGTACTTTTTTCATGTTTATTGATGAGTTGAAATTTTTGTTCAGTAGAAAGAATAATGCCTTTCCATTTTATCATGTGAATGCATATGGGCTAAAAATGTTCCATATTATAATAGTAGACGATGAAATGCATTTTGATATTTCGTATATTTTTGATAACATTATTACATTTTTATTTTGTATTTCCTTTATTCCTTTATTGAAGGAAATACAAAGTAAACCAATTTTATTTTGTTTAATACCAATTTTTGTTTTTGTGAGTAGTATTAATTAATCATTTTGATTCATTTGCATTGTTGATGTATAATTTGTAGAGCTTTACTTATTTTTTAAACCAGGAAAGGTTCCAGAATGCTGAATTTTTAATGTGCAATGATTTTTACTATGAAATTTTTAATTTTTTATCATAATTGAGCAAAGCAAAAATAAGTAAATAAATAAAATGGAGTATTTTTTTAAAGCCATATTAATGTTAAGATATGATTTTTTTGTATTTCTTAATTCTGTAATAATTTTTCCATTACATCTTCTGCTTCTTCTTAATTATTTATTTATAATTCAGAAAATGAGAAAAGTTCCAGAATGCTGTTCTGACTAGAAAACAAATCTGTATTAGAAATTTTTAAGATTCCAGTTTCTACAGTTTGGTGGAATACGAACCTGCTTTTTTTATTTGAATAATATAATACTAGTGAAATTCATTGAATGTGGAACATGAACCCTGCTGTTAGGGGGGGGGGGGAGGGGAATCTTTTTCCTCCTAATGTTATAGTAATATTGCCCTGTGCCATTACAGATAAATCTTTTTTTTTCTTCCCCTGATAGTTTACAAACTATGGTTTGTGTAGATGAAATAAAGCATTTCTGATTCTTCAAAGTTCCCAGGTATGCCACTATAGTAAATTGGTAGAATATGTTACATATTAAAAGTAGAATTTTAGAGTACACATCATCGTCTGAATGCTTGTAACTTCTGATTACCATCATTGTTCACACTTCACATTTGGAAGTTGTGGTTAGTATATGATGCTTTTTTTTTTTTTTTTTTTTTTGAGAATTAAAAAAATCAATGAAATAAAAAATAAATTGTTTATTATTATTATTATTTTGTAATAACATACTGTTGTTATTGTTATTTAGTTTAAGTATCTGAATTGAGCTTTAAATATGATTCCAAAATTAACTTTGTTGGGGCAGATGTCTCAAGTTCAACTGTAAATTTCGTTATTAATTTTTTAAAAAATATGCCTTTTTCTATTAGTTAAAGAAAAATGCTTAATTTGAGCTCATTGTTTTCATTGACTGACGAGGGAAAAATAGTGTTTGGATTTTTATTTTATACCACAAAAGTAACATTTTTGCTTTTTTCACCAAATATTTTTGATTTGGTAAGGTTGAAAGAAATTTCTTATATTCATATTATCTGGAACACTCCCACTCCCTTCCAGAAAATATTTCATATATTAATTTTTTTTTAATATAGCAAAAGTACCTCGCAAATCCTCAGCACCTTGTTCGTGTTATCAAGCATTGTTTGCAAACAGAAATGAGAACAGTACAGCAGGCTGAAAATGTAAGATGTTTAATTAAAATTAAAACATTTAATAGTGGTTAGTTACAGATTCAGTATATTTATATATTTATTATTATTAGCAGTGGCAGTTTGACACTAGGAAGCAAGCTTGTTCAGTATCGGCAAAAAAAAAAATTTTTTTTTTTACCCATTTCATTTGCCCATAATTTGTCCAGTCCTCCTTTAAATTTACTCAAACGTCCTGCTTCTATAACATCACATGGAAGTTTATTTCAACAGGCAGTCTCCAACTGAAAGCAAATTTTCACAGATCTGTTCTGCAGCCATCCTTTACCACTTCAAATCTTTATTTTTTCTGTGTGTGTGTGTGTGTCATCCAAGAATAATTAAGGATACGTCAATATTTTATTCAACCCATTTAAATCCTCAGGTACTTCAATTTTCTTGAAAATGCATTGTTTCCAGATACTAAAATTTACAGAATGTCTTTCCTGGTAATAGTACCCATCTTGTGACCCTGAATAGCCGGTTTTTTTTCTCTGCGCCCATTACAACAGATCTGCATCCCTCCTAAAATGTGTCTTTTGAGCCTGTATGCTGTACTCAAGGTGTGGCTTATCCATTACCTTGTACAATGGGATAATCACCTCTTTAACCTTTCTGACAAAATTCCTGTGTATTGTTGACAGACCCTATGAGCTGTTCTAAACAGCCTTCATATTGAATTGAGCAATTACCCTTAAGTCTTTTTCCATTCCCAACAACCTTGAGTTTGATATGGAGATTTTTGTTATCCAAACATAGCAACAATCACTGAATAATGTCAGTGTTAAACCTCAGTTGCCATTTTTGAGTCCATCTGCCTAATTTATCCAGGTCATGTTGGAATAGCATAGCCTTATTGCTGTCATTACCCCTCCCTCCCTTGACAGAAATGCAGTGGTACAACAAATTGCAGCATGGATTTGTTAAGGGGAGAATCTTGCCTGACCAATCTGATTAGCTACTATGAGTTAGTCAAAAAACAAACCTACTTTTGTATAATTAGCAAACTTAGTTATTAAACTTGATATGCCCAGGGCCATACTTATTAACAGGTTCACAAGGTGCTTGCTACCTCCCTTCCAATAAATTTAAATTTAATATACCTAAAACTACAAAGGCACCAAAGTGATTTTAGACCTGAGGCCTCTAAAAGTGTAAGTATGGTTATGGATATGCCTACATAAATATTATTAATAAATATTAAAACAGTAATGTTAATAATTTATAATAACAAATATTAAAACAGCTCTTCATGGACTAATGAATGTAACTGCATTCATTAGTCCATGAAGAGCAGTGGCCACCATTAATAACTTAACATTCAACTATCCCTTTATCCATAACAGTAACTTATCCCTAATGCTACACTGTTAATTTCATACAGAAATCATTCATTTCGAACAGTATCAAAAGTTACGACATAAATATATAATGTTAAACTTATTTTTTGTATTTATCTCTTTTTTTTTTTCTCATAGTAGCTGATCAGTTTGGTCAGGCAAGCTCTCCTCTTAACAAATTCATGCTGTGATTTGCTGTATAACTGCATTTCTCAAGTGATCCTGCATTACTTCTTTAACCATTGACCTCATTACTTTCCTTGGCACAACTGTCAAGCTTAGAGGTAATTACTTTGATCTTTCATCCTCCCTTTTGTGAGTAGGAGAGACATTTGCACATCTCTGGTCTGTAGAGACATATCCTGAATCCAATATTGCTCTTATAATGAAGGCAAATGATTTTCTTACTTTTTTTGCTGCTTCTCTTAATATAACTGGATGGATTCCATCAGCTTTGTTGGCTCTTCCGTAGCCAGGTGGGCAGGAGCAGCAGTGCGTAGCACACACTTCTTGATTAGACCGGGGTTCGAGCCCGTCACCACCAAATACGGAGGATGCAGAAAGGTCAGGGAATGACCACCGCATATCCCCAGAGCATTGCTAATGCTCCTAAAAACCAACTAACAACAACATCAGCTTTGTTTACTTTTAGCTTCATTCATTTATTATAAATTCAACGAACTTATGTATACTCCTTGTATCCACATTTTTAAAACTTCTTGTGTGAATGTACACGAGTTAATCATTTAATTCAAAAATGGCAGTGTCATTGTACTGCTACTCAAGTTTCAGCAAATAGATGGAGGAGGGTGTATATCCAAAATTACGCTGATGCAATTGGAACTTTTAACAAAGTGACCTTAAGTGACATAGCTAAGTGGCCTTAAGTTATTTGTTTAAATGTGAGCTGTTTATGAGCTGTATAATGGAAGATTTGAATATTGAGCAATTTTTTTTATATGCTATTGTGTTTGTGGTATGAGTCCTATTACAGAGACAGAAAAATGTCAGAGGATTATGTTGACAAGCATTGAAAGAAAAAAGTACAATTTTCAGGTGGCACGATCTTGCTGATGACTCGCAGGTGTGGACACCTTAGGACTTCCCTACTCCAGAAAAAATTGCTAAGGCAAGGTACAGCAGAATTTGGATGAAGGGAGAAGAATCATACTCTATTACCTAAGCAGCAGAATGTCAATCTCAAAACATGGCAGTGCACGTGCAGTTGTTACAGAGCAGCTTAACATGAAACAGAAACAAAATCTCGTGAACATGTAGAGAAATGTTAACACAGATTGGCAGATATGGTGAAGAATTTCTTAGTCGTATGGTGACTGGTAATGAGACATTGCTCAGTTATTATGATTCCAAAACAGCTCATTAAGTGGTTTACACTTACAGCATATAATTTAAGGCCACTTTTCAGCTACCAGACAACATGTCAGAACTCGCAAATGTGTCAGCCTGTTTTTGGACGTACAAGTTCTTGCCATCTACCAGCAATTTCTCGAAACTTGAGTGGTTGTATGGTGATGCTGCCATCTGCAAATTAATGGTGTATAATTGCAAAATATTTATTCCATTTATTAGCAAGCTGTACAGGATCAAAAACATTCATATCCACTGTACCAGTGTGTTTCATCTCTTTCCTTCTAGTGTTAACATATGCAAAAAAACCCTTGGTACTTTTCTTTTCAGTCTTAGCTAATGACTTCTCATAATGTGGTTTAACTTGTCTAGCCCATTCGGCATCTTGATTGGAGACTATATTTACTGTAGGCTTCTGTGTTTCCTGCCCATGCATTTTTATTTTCTGACACTAGTTCCATCATCTGAAATCCATTTATGTCAGAACCTCGAAGATTATCTCTTAGTTATTGTAAAGAGCTTAGTGGTTTCTCTGATTACTTTCCTGATCACGTTATTTAGCATTTGGTATCAGCATCGGTTGATCCCTCTGAAAAGAATTTTAAAAAATTTAAAAAGACCACTGTAATCACCTATGATCATTATCCGTCTAGTGGTTCCTTTACTTAAAGATTCTAATGCATGAAGAGTCATTGCTGATAATATGTTCAAGAGTATTGCTTTCTAATGTTGTTTTCCAAAATACTGGTAGAGAAAGTCATCCAGTGAGGCTAAAAATGTTCTTCTACTAAGTGAGCGATCATTCCACATTTTCCAGATAATATTCTGAAAGTTAAAATATCCCATGATGAGAAATTCTGATTTATTGATAACTGAACAAGCCTGAAATGTAACATTGCAAGCATTTCTTGTTTTTTATATGCTTTGTTCTTTGAATTTTTATTTGTGTCATCCCTGAATTTAACTTTCCATAAATGTGGATTTTTTTTTTTGTACAGTTCAGTGAACCCTGTACTAAATACTTTGAATATTTTTAATAATAATGCATAAAACTAGAGAAAAAGCATAAACTGTTAGCTCTAGGTTATTTTCCTACTGATCTTGGTTAAGTTTTTCAATAGATGAATAAGAAATTTAATATGAAAAGGATATATTATGGTGTATATTAGTGAAGATTAAAAACTCTCTAAGACAACTGTAATCACCTTTGTGGAAGCATAAGTTTAATTTTGGAGGTAATTTGAAGGAATTTTGCTTCTGCAAAGGTGATTACCGTTGTCTTAGAGAGTTTTTAAACTTCATAACTGGGATTGTTGCAATAGCAGGGTACTTACCTGCCCACCGAGGAGAGGCCAACAAGCCTCTAAACGGTGCTGTCTGGGTGGTGGTATCTGCCGAGAATAAGTAACATTAGTCTTCTCCATTGGTGAAGCATTACTTATTTGAGGTAGTTCAATACCATGGCAACTCGTGAAGGTATTCACAATATGAGATACAATTAAACCGATGCCAATTATCTACTTCGGCAGATCACTACAAACAAACATGGCAATGGCACTAACTCATCCACAAGTGAATCTTACGCATAGTCTCATGCTTTATGCAAAATAATCACCTTAATTATGGTGTATATGTACTACAAAACCAACAAGCAGTGAAGCATTTAATGCTTCACTGATTGCCTTTCCAATTGCTACTATATAGACCGAATTGCAGCTGTTGATTAAAAAATAATTATGTTTAATGATCATGCAGGAGGGGGTGGGGAAAACAAACACTTTCAAGCAGTGAAACATTGGCAGTTACTTTAAGGCTGTATAAATATCTGTAATACATAATGAAAATTACTGAAATTTACAGGAAAATTAATGAAATAAAAAAATAAAAAAATGTCAATCCAAAAACTTCAGTCGCAGTTGTTTGGATAACCATGATTTTGCCCTATTTTCAAATCTCTACAATGGAAACATATTGCAGAATTAAGTGGATATGTCAGAAATAAAGAAGGGGACGTTACTTGGGTTATATTCTAGTTAAAATATGAATAACTCTGTTTAATGGTTGTCAGTAAATACACAACTTCTTTTTGCCATTTTAGGGGTTAGTTACCTGCAGTAAAGAATGAACATTATGTTTTATACATTTCTTAAATACGTTATCTCCATATAGTTTTACATAACACTTTGTGTGTTAAAGATCTCTTGCATAAGTAGTATGGTTTTTATTTTTTTCTTCTGATGTCGCTTTCTTATTTGCTCACATGCTGTTCATAATGAATTCAATGTTCAAAACAGGATACTAATTTGTCCTGATAAACACACAGCCATTGCCTTGTTTCTGTAGCAGCACTCCCCCCCCCCCTTATGTGGTTCTTCGCACTACACAGATTTTACAGTCAATTGTAACTAGAGCTCACAATACCGGTCAAAATCTTAATACCGATATTTTGGTATTTTTTATTTATGTAACTGGGATACCGGTATTAATACTGGTATTCCAAAAAAATTGTTCACTATAAATTTGATGACAATTAGGTGCAATAAAGTAAGGAAAAAACAAGTAATTACTTGAATTCACGTTTTAAATCAAACTTTTATTACAATAATAAATATTCCAGCAAAAATTATTAAACATACAGTTATTCTAAAAATAAAAAAATAAGCATCCCCACTACCTGTCCGAATAAAGTGAGCTCTTAAGAAACTCAATAGTGTTATGGTTTAAGCTGGATCTAATTTTGATACATATTTAATTAGTGGCAGAAAACGTCCTTTTGGATTCTGTACTGGTTGGTGCTTTGTACTGAGATATTTGTAGACAAGTTGCAGTTTACCCCCCCCCCCCCCTTATTCCCTCATCTTCAAAAAATATTATTTCCTTTTTGGCATTTTATGGCTTTATATCAGTATTAACGAAAGAAAGGGACTGACGGTTAAGCTTCACAAGGAAACCAAATCTAATTTGTTGGGGGGGGGGGTTATTTGTGGTCATTTTTTCTCTCAATTAATAATTTATTAATTTTTATTTCCCTGTACTATACGTAGTATTGTCGACAGTGGCCATTGTTATGATTTTTGTAGAGCAACTCCCCTCAAGCACTGAGCCCCACAAGTTACCTGACTGCATTAAAAAATGAGAATTTACAGTAGCTGAGGTATATCTCCCCTCCACACACAAGTATGTATATTGTATGTGAGCTGTCAGTTTCTCAAGAGCAATGACACAAATATAAAACAAAAGTTATTTATCATATTAATCTGTTAATACATGCTATTATTTCCATAAAATTTCTCTCAATTAATAATCTCAACTCTCTCTACAGCTTCAAACACTAAACTAATTCAATCTTAATCACTTCCTCATATTTCTCTTAATCACCAATATCAATTCTCTTCACAACAGCAATCCATAGGTCGCTAACTTAATGCTAACAATTCCATGTAATCTCTCTTAATTTTACAATATCAATTTTCATTGCAACTTCAACCAATATAACCAACTCAATACAAAACATTTCTGTAAATTTCTCGTAATTTCTTCAACTTCATCCTTTAAAATAATTACAGTTTTATCTAAGCACCCTTTTCAATATAATACAGTTCAGAGGACTTACCTTCCTTCTCTTTCATGGTGGGATTCCTTTGTGCAGGTTCCTTCCACGGAGTGCGGTGATCTCTCTCTCTCTCTCTCTCTCTCTCTCTCTCTCTCTCTCTCCTCTTCTTGAACTCTGCATCTGTGCTGTATAGCTCTTCCAGTACTGTCTTATTTCTGGATTTCGAGAACAGTTCTCTGTTAATACTGAAGGAAATTACCACAGCAGTAGTAGAAGCTAGGGCACTATCTGACTGGCTTGTTATTCAACTTCCAGATTAACTTCTAGCACAGGAACATGCCTGGGGGAATCCTTCACTATATAGCTGGACACTCCCAGAACTTGACCCGAACTGAACCCAGAACTACCACTGGAAGTCTGCAACCCCTCCGAACAACAACCACAAACCCTTCTTTTGGTGTGAGCACCTTATTTATTTCCTTCTCATTTATTTATTTATTGAATTGATTGCAAGTTACAATCGCCCCTTGTACTACTTTTTTATAAGCAAGCTTATGTGCAAATTAAATTAGATAGGGGAAGATAGGTAAATGGGTGCAAACTCCTCTGGGGTTTGCACCCATTTACCTATCTCCCCCCTATCTAATTTAAACCCGACCCAACCCCTCACAGTGTTATTCTTTAAACTCACTCTTCTTCCTTTGGTCGGAAAAACAGAATATTTTCCCCACACAACGAAACAGTTCATCTTTTACCCCAAGATCACCTGTTCACAATACCTTTGAACTGCTCCATGTTGACACCCTTTCCCGAAATGCACTAAGTGTTGCCTCCTCAAGTAGCGGTGTAAGAGAGGGATTAAACTATTGTTTAGAAGCTTATAATTTTAACCCTTCTGCACCTGCCCTACCATTGTTCACCATATTCCTTAATTGCACTACCAGGTTTACTCCCACTAATGGAAATATTTCCGTAATGATGCTTTACTTCCACACACACTATACTTACTAAGAGAAATATATTTGTAAGATTTTGTTTTACAGTTTCGTGATGTTTTCAGTTTTCCATTGCATATTTGTACTATGTATAACAATCCCTCATTTGCAAATTCAGCAGTATTAATGATTTATTTTTGTCGATTTTATAACCTTTATGTGAATAAATCATTGATAATTATTTTTTAAATTAGTACCGAAAAACCAGTATTTTTGTATCAATACCGGGATTTGAATATCGGGGAAAAAAAAAAAAAAAAAAGGCCGGAATCTTGGGCTTTGCTGAACTCTGTGAATGTGTTCTTCATATCGTATGTGTTAAAAATGTGTTTTTACAATAGTTCTGTTTAGAAAAATACCAATTATTCGGGTACATTGAAGCTAGGATTGGAAAGATTGGGTTGTGCAATGAGAAAATAGGGACAAATTGATGGGACACATGAGAAAAAAAAGCTATAAAAGTGGGATGTGTGGTATTTCACCCTAGTTAAATGACCCAGTGTGCCTAGATATTGGTTAATTAAATACAGTGTAATAAATAAATCATCATGGGTTGTATTATTATTTTGCCAACCTAAATAAGCAAAATATTTTTCTCTTTGATTATTACATTACCATATCTGTTAGTAGTGGCAAATGATGCAAATAAGAGAGCATATACAGCATCAACAAAAAAAAGAAAAAACAAGCACACACTTCCCATATTCACCTATCCATCCCTTCTAACAATTTCTCTAGTTCTTCATTGAATTTATTCAAACTACCCACTTCTACAACACTAGATGGTAGTTTGTTCCAAAAATAAACTACCTGCTAGCTGAAGACAAATTTTTGCTCAATGCCAATACATCCTTCCTTAGTTTGAATATATACTTCCTCATGTGTGAAGTCTGAGCAAGAGAAAGGATTATATCAACATTGAGCTGAGCTTACTCAATCCATTCATAGACTCAAACACCTCAATCAAATCTCACAGGTGTCTGACGCTGTATTTCCAGAATGGAAGCCTTTCCTGGCTTCAGTTCTGATAGTGCAGCACCCTTTCACTGCCCCAATTTCAGCAGATCCACATCCTTCTGCAAGTGAGGCTTCCAGACATGTATGTATATAGTACTCAAGATGTAACCAAACCATTGCCTAATACAATAGAATAATCACCTCCTCATCCCTACTGGCAAAATTCCTGTATAACATTGACAAAACCCCATGAACAGTGCTGTCAGCCTGCCTGCACTGCTCACATAACTTCATATCTCATGTGGTACATTAATCTGGAATTACTGCTACCCATCTGCCTAATTTATATAGATCTTGTTGCAGTAGAATATCTTGATTACTCTCATTAACCACCATGCCAACCTTAGTATCATTTGCAAACTTAGACATTAAGCCTGATATTCTTTCATAAATATCATTAATGAATATAGAAACAATCCTGTACCCAGCATTGAAACCTGGGAAACTTCACTAATAACATCTGATCAAGAAGAGCGGTACCTATTGATAATAACTCTGTCTTCTCCCACTCAACCATCTTTTATCCATAGCAGTAACTTTCCCATAATGACACACTGCTACAATTGTATAGCAGTCTTATATGTGTAACAGTATCAGAAGCTTCTCTGAAATTTAGGTATGTAATGTCAAAATTATTTATTTTTTATATCCATTTCCTTTTGCCACTGTCATAGTGTCCATTCAGTTTAGTCAGATAAGAATGCCTTTTCACAAATCCATGCTGTGATTGCAGTGTAAATCCATTCCTGTCTAGATGGTCCTACATTACTTCTTTAACCAGTTATATCATTATTTTCGGTGGAACAGACGTGAAGCTAAGAGGTCTGAACATTTGTGTCACCCTTTTATCCCCCTTTCTGAATTGGGGATACATTATCACATTTCCAGTCCATAGGGACCTCCTCTGAATCCAAAGATGCTATCACAGTTATGGCTAAAGGTTTGCTTACCTCTTTTTCTACATCCCTTAATATAATTGGATTCACCTCACCCACCTTTTATGTTTAGCTTCAACAATTTCTCTTCCACTTTCCTCTCAGCTCTCAGAAAATCACTCATTTTCTATTAGAATTTGATACACTTTTGGCATCCCCATCCCAAAAAAATTCCTTGAGTGTAGATGCAAAATACCTTTTAATATGTCAGCAATCTGAGCAGGTTCATTGTCTTTGCCAGAGACATCTCGTAATCTGCCTTAGCTTGCCTAACCTCCTTTGTGATTTGATTGCAAAATAGTTTATATCTATTGTATGTTTCTGTGTCATCTGATAATTTCTATGCATCCCATGTCTTCTTCTGTGCCATGAGTCTTATCAGCACATCTGATATCTGCTAAGGTCTGTCTTGAGCAGTATCTCTTAATTGTTATACAAAACCTTGTACCTTTTACGATTACATTTCTGAATGCCCCATATTTAGCATTTGCTGTTGGTATCTTCATCATTTGGTTCCATTACATAGAATTTAAAAATTCTCTGAGGCCACTAGTGACCTTTATGAAAGCAAAAGCCCTTTCCTTTTCTCTTGACAGTAGTTTCATCTTTAAGTAAATTCCACTTCAGTAAATTCCCATCAGAATTCAGCACGCTGAATTCTGATGGGATCCTTCCACTTGTTCAGATTACGAACCTAAGGGGGCATAAATTCAAATTAAGAAAGGACAGATGTAGAATAGATGTGCGGGAATTTGCCTTTAGCCAGCGGGTGGTTAATTGCTGGAACAGACTTCCATCTGTCGTTGTGGAAGTTGATAGGTTGAATAAATTTAAGGAGGAACTGGACAGGCATTTGGAGGGAATGGTGTGTTTTTTTTTTTTTTTTTTTTTTTTTTTGGCTGATGCTGCATAAGCTCATACATTTGCTTTCTTGCATCACATGCCACTACTACTACTACTATGATCACTATCACCTAGTGGTTCATTTATCTACAAATTCTTAATGCATGAAAGATCACTGCTAATAATCAGGTCAGCAGTAATGGTTTCTGGCATTACCTCTGTAACATGCTGGTGTAGTAAATGGTCATCCAGTAAATCCACAAACTTCTTGCTGCTGAGTTAATGACCAACCCACAATTTCCAGTCAGTATATGGAATGTTAGCATACCCCATCATAAAACATTCTGATTTATTGGCTCATTCTCAGTGTTACAGTTTATAGTTCATCACAGTTATTCGGTCTGTAATACACTCCTCCTCCCATTTTTGTTTTTCCAGTGCTTATGCCATACCATACTGGTTCCACATTGCACTGGCCACCCAAGTCAACTTCATACACAGCCTTAGATTTTGTGCTTTTAGCTAAGAGCATAACCCTTACTCCTCTCCTGTTGTGACTGTCCTTTTTGTACAATTATACTCCACATATAACAGGAGAGACTGCTTCTACAGGGATAAGATACACTTTAAATAGAAAGGGTGCAAGAATATTTGCTGATGCTATTGAGGCAGTGTTAGGTGGGTCGGAAAACTGCTAACTTGGGGGGATTCACAGACTAAAAGGTTAAAAGTAGCCGCAGGCAGAGGTGAAGGTGATTCTTGCACTACTTCTATTAGAATAAGCAGCGGCCTGAAGCGAGGGGTGCTGAGGGTTTCAGGAACTGATGGCAGTCATTGTGGAACAGGTGGGTATATGGGATGTGTTAGGGTAACTAAGAATAAGAATAGGTGCATGTATATTTGCATGTATACCAATGCTAGAAGTATAGTAAATAAATTTGATGAATTTGAAGTGCTGGTCAAGACATCAAAGGTGGATATTGTTGGTTTTTATTTATTTTTTTTTTTTTTTTTAGGAGTATTAGCACTAAGGCCATATTTTTCCGGGGACATGCAGTGGTCATTCCCTGACCTTTTCGCATCCTCCGTATTTGGTGGTCACAGGCTCGAACCCTGGTCTAATCAAGAAGCGTAATATTGTTAGGATATCAGACATGCTGTCACAGAGATATTAGGAATACAGAATTGGAATTTGGGGAGTACAATGTGTACAGATAGACAGGATAGGAAGGGGGGAGGGGTTATACTGTTAATTAAGAAAAACATAAAATCAAAAGAAGTGCAACCAGTTGATATAGATGGACAGTACACTGCTGAGTGAGTCAGTTTGGTGTGACATGAGCACTCTGAAAGCAAAAATAAGAGTAGGAGTGTGTTATAGGCCTAATGACTCGAATGAGTACAATGAACAATTGTACAGAGAAATAGAGTGGGCAAGTTCTGATTTACTAGAAAAATCAGAATGTCTTATAATGGGGGATTTGAACTTCCCAGATATTGACTGGAACCTGTGACTTTTGTGGATTTATTTGGATGATTGCTTTCTGCAGCAGCATGTTCGAGAGGTAACCAGAGAGGATAAATACTCTTGATCTGGTTATCAGCAGTGATCATTCGTGTATTAAGAATTTCAAGATAAAGGAACCACTAGGTGGCAGTGATCAGTGTACTGATGTGGGATTTACTTAAAGATATAATTACCATCAGGGGTAAAGGAAATGGTTTTTGCTTCCGTAAAGGTGACTACAGTGGTCTCAGACAGTTTTTAAATTCTGTACAGTGGGATCAACTGATAATGTTACCAACAGCAAATTCTAAGTGGGAAGCATTCAAGGAATTAATCGTGGAACTATTTGTGGAAGGAATCAAGGAACTAAACGTTTCATACCTATTAAGAAATATTGTTTAAATTCTGTACAGTGGGATCAACTGATGATGTTACCAACAGCAAATTCTAAGTGGGAAGCATTCAAGGAATTAATCGTGGAATATTCGTGGAAGGAATCAAGGAACTAAACGTTTCATACCTATTAAGAAATATTGTTCAAGGTTTAGGGCCTAAATGGTTGTCAAATGAACTAATTAGATTCATGGCAGAGAAGAAAAATGCATGGGATGCATATAAATTATCAGGCGACACAGAAGCCTATGGCAGATATAAGCTAGTCTGTAATCAAGTCACAAAGGAGGTTAGACAGGCGAAGGCAGATTACAAGAAATCTTTGGCAAAGGATGCTAAGAAAAACAGCAAGGATTTCTTTACTTATATAAACTCTAAAATTGAAGAATCCCAGCAGGCCTTGAAATCCCTGGTGCCTCCATAGCCAGGTGGGCAGGAGCAGCAGTGCGTAGCACACGCTTCTTGATTAGACCGAGGTTTGAGCCCGTGACCACCAAATACAGAGGATGCGTATTTGGTAGTCACGGAATGACCACCAAATACTCAGGGAATGACCACTGCATATCTCCGGAGCAATGTGGCCTTAGTTGCTAATGCTCCTAAAAACCAAATAACAATGACAACTTGAAATCCCTGACACCTCGTTTTCCAGGATGCTACATGTTCCAATAGAAGCAGTGGAAGAATCACTTACACCTCTGCCTGCAGCTTCTGTTAATCTATCAGTCAGTGTATCCCCCTAGTTAATAGTTTTCTGATCCACCTGGCACTGCCTTGACTGCATCAGCAAATAATTTTGCACCCCTTTTATTTAAATATGTTACCCCTGTAAACATAGTATCTCCTATTAAAAAGCACAGATCGTGCTGAGAAAAATTCTACCCCATGAGCTTTGCACAGTTTCTCCAGAGCCAAAGTGATTGATAAGGCTCTCATCATGTAGTCTCTTCTGTTGTGTCTGGGCAGGATTGCAGATATTTCAATCTGAATCCTAACTAATTTTTCTCAACATTGCACTGTACTTGTTAATTAAATCCTCAACCTTAATATCATTAGTACCAACATATACAACAGTATCACCTTTTGTGCCCTTAAAAGATTATAGATGCTCTACCACATTATCAGTTTTAGCCCCTGGTAGATATACCCTTGTTCTGTTCTGCCTGTCCTTTTTGCTAATACATTTCTTGCTTCTCTGACAACCAGGTTGTCAGAGACAACCTGGATGTCAGAAAAGCAAGAAATGTGGTCCCATAGATACTTCCTATGGGACCAAGAATCTCTACTTTGGAGGATGTCATTGTGTTGTCCCCTGTTGGAGTATGGGCTCAAGCATTGAGTTGAGCAGCTGAAAGCCTTTGAGAACATCAACCTATTCTTCAGCCTTCACATAAGCCCATCAGAATGCTGAATTGCCTTAACCCCATCATTCTATTTGCAACGAACACACACAAAGTCATCAGTGACTGTATGATGTCCTGCTAAAAGTAGCTTTGCAAAAAGAGACCATGTAATGCATAAAATATAGTTGTCATTCACAGGAGAACTGCCCTTAGAAGTTCTCTCCTGAACTGGAGCATTCCTGCTACTTTGAGCCTGTTGCTTTGATGCTGTAGTCTGAGGTATGGATTTATTCAGAATTTAATTTAAAAACACCACAAAACTAAGATATGGAAATAATTATGGTATACTAATCCCTCTTATTTGACAGCAGTACAAACTACATTATTTTAAATTATATTGTGCACATTGTTATTTATAGTTTATCACATAGTTTTTTGCATGATGTGTGCTAATGCTGTTATGTTTTAAATTATACTTTTACCTTTTTGATTTGCTGTAAATAGGAAAATGTGCCAACCTATGTGATCAGAACCTGTGAACTACTAATTTACTATAATTATCCCTACAGTGCACAACACTGCAAGTTACTAATTATGAGATATGATATTTGTGGTGAAATGTTTTAAGCCTTTGGATAATTTGTTAGTAAATTTTTTATGGCTGTTGGGTGGGGAGAAATATTCTATCATCCACATAGTTTTACATACAATTAACTGGAAGAGGGGATCTATGTAATTATTCGTCATTGTAAATAATTAATTAATTGAGAATACACTATTATATCACATGGTAGATTTAAGTAATTTATTATTGACATGCTACAATTTGAATGATTGAAACAACTCAATGCTAAGCACTTAAACAAATTGTTTAAATGTTTGTCATTGAGGTGTGTTTCACTTGTTCAGATTGTAGCATGTCAATAATAAATTACTTAAATCTACCATGTGAAATAATAGTATAGTCTCAATTAATTTACATATCTGTCAGTTTAGATTTTGCTCTGTATATGTTTATTCTTTGTTTATCAGTTTATTTTTTGTATATTGATACAGTTTAACTTCTTTCTGCTTAATTTTTATATATAAAATGTGTGTGCTATTTCAAACTGAAAATTAAAAAATAATTTGCAATATTAATAAAACTTTAAGTTATTTTTAATCTTTGCTGTATGTTTGTTTATTAGCTTTGTCAAGGTCTTGCCAGCCAAATGCCTATCACACCAGATCCAATTCAGGAAATCAGTTTACAGCTGGACAAATTAAGGCATAAAACACAGGTAAGATTTTTTGGTAAAGGACTGAAAAAAAAAAATTCTGTTTATAACTCACTACAGCTGAAATCATCAGTGGAGTACCCAACTTTGTCACAACTGCCTTATTGCAGCTTATATAACCAGTGGAACAGTAAACAAGAGCTACAAAAAATGAAAATGCAGTTGTTAATGAGCAGCTAACAGTTTTATTTTTTGTTTCAGCATACATTTTATGTAGCTATTTTCTAATACAAGTTCCTTAAAATATAACTATTTTGCTAATCCCATTCCATTTTTGTTGCTATTTTCTAATACATGTTCCTTAAAGTATAACTATTTTGCTAATCCCATTCCTTTTTTGTTGCAGTACTGGTTAGAGAATTGCTTCTTCATTCTCATTTTTGATCATGCTTATGGTAAAATTTTTCCTGTCCTGTCATTATCAGATATTGCATTAGCAGCTTGCATGTATGCAGATTAAGCAAAGCTTATTATCTTAGTACTTATCTTAGCAAAGCTTATTAGTACTCACCTCTAGATCTGTATTGGTTAGGGTTAAATTTACATAAAGGAAAGTAAAAGTTTTCAATTATATTAATAGATTAATTAATTTAAAAACATGTCTCTAGGAAGAGGGAGTGCACCACCTTTTTCCTCGTTGTCATTTATAAAATTATATGAAGAAGATTCGCTTGTTGAAAAATCAATAGCTGGATGAGAAGCTTTCGATGTCATCGTCATCAGTTGGTGAATGACGTGAGTTGTAAGTGTTGATTTATAGTACCGTGGTACCCAGGATGCATTACATTAAACATGTGGAAATTTGATTCATGTGAGCTGCCATATTGGTGAAAGCTTCGTGGGTAATTTAGTTTTTAAAATTTCGTATGATCTATTTTGGCGGAACCATTCTATAGCTAGGGCTTCTTACTGGAATATCTTATAATTTGATTTAAGTTTAATTAGTGTAATTGCATTATCTATTAATGGATCATGATTAAAAGAGTGTACGTGCTGAGTTCAGTTCCTGTTTGGTCTGATTTGAAACTATTATAATGATAGTATGCTCTCGTGTTGGCTGATCTGGAAGTTCCATATTTTGCTGTGGTGCTACCTATGTAGCATGCACTACATCTAGATTGGCATTTTATAAGGTATATTATATTGTTTATGTCTTGAATATTGTATTTATATGACTCTCTGTATTTGCTGAAAAAAGTACTTAGTTTATTATATGATGAAAAAAATCAATGTAATGTCTGTCCCTCTAAAAATATTCCGTAGTTGGCTATGATACGGAAGTGTGACTATTGTATTTTGTGTATGATCAGTACTAATGTTAACAGTGCGAGGATTATTAATTTTTCCTTTTACAGCTAATGTGCTTTCTTGAATTAATTGTTTGGGGTATTTTTCTAGCTATAAAGGTTTTTGTTAGGTATAGTAGTTGTGTAGTCAAATCTTCCTGTGAATGATTATATTTAATCGCATTGTAGATTTGGCTGTATAATACAGGTCGACGATCACTAATCCGGCAGCATTGGGACCTTTGTGGTGCCGGATTAGTGAGTTTGCCGGATCACTGGTGATTATTTTAGCACATACATTTTATCCAATAGCTAACCACCTCCTTCTACCTTTAACATATTGACTGCCAAGCTAGTTTAAGAAAAAAATTCCCCAGGGGCCAAAAAATATTTAGGAAATAATTTGATTAGTAATTCTAAAATAAATATTGTAATGTCAGTGCTGTCTTTTTTTTTTGCTTAAAATATATATATAAAATAGTCTTTTTTTTTTTTTTTTTTTATGTCACATATATGTGACCAAGATGGCAACATATGTGGTTACTTTATTTCTTGAGAAGCCGCATAGGCCACATACGTGTGACGCTATTACGGCATGCATATGAAAGTCGTTTGTGATTAGTTTATTGCAAGCACTGCAATAAAACTAATTACGATAAAATAAACTCTCAAACATCGCAATAAGTTTGTCAGTATTGTTAGAGATTTTGAGAAAACAAGTTCGTTAGTGCGCTGTATTATCCATATTGTGTTTTTCCACAAGTTTCTATGTGTGTTGTAAAAAAAAAAAAAAAATCTAAAAAGGAATGGCTAAAAGAAAATTATTATTAATAATAATTTTCTTACTAAGATAAGAGGAACTGAGAGAAATTGCTGGAATTTACAATTAAGCAGAGTTAAACTTCTCACAGACACACTGCTGTTGAGTTTTTTCAGAAGTTCAACTTTATGTGTTATGGACAATGTATGGTGTTTGCACTTTACACCATGAGAGGCACTTTCTTTATGCATTGGAACCATAGCTGGGGCTAAATATGAGCAGGTTATAATAAATGCAGAAAAACAAGTGGGAATGGCTTGCCAGTGTTTACAAGTTCGCGCCAACAGGTGATGCTGCCACCAAAACAGTAGTGGCAGGTCGGTGTGCCCACCTGGGAAATTTGAAATTACGTTCGCAGAAATTATGTCCGAATTAGCGATGGAATCGGATTACCGGTGGCAAAATTAGTGGTGGTCGACTTGTACTGATTTTTTTGTGTTGTAGGGGTGATGGGAATGAAAATTCCCACATTTTCATTCCCACAAAGAAGGACATTTTCATTCCCACAGGATAAATTTACACATGTTTAACGTAATGCATCCTGGGTACTACAATACTATAAATCAACACTTACATCTCATGTCATTCACCAACTGATGACGACAACATCGAAAGCTTCTCATCCAGTTATTGGTTTTTCAACATGCGAATCTTCATTCATATAATTTTATAAATGACAACTGGGAAAAAGGTGGTGCACTCTCTCTTCCTAGAAACGTGTTTTCAAATTAATTAATCTATTAATATAATTGAAAACTTTTACTTAAATTTATGTAAATTTAACCCTAACCAATATGGATCTAAAAGTGAGTACTAAGATAATAAGCTTTGCTAAGAATTTTAATAGATAATCAACAGTACTTCAAGCTTTCAGCTGTAAAATTGGTCATCATGTATGCAGATTTAACTCTTCAAATATGGCAGTTAATGTTATAAAAGATATCATATTTTATGTGATATCTTTTATAACATCTTTTATAAGGAAAAAGTGAAATTTCTTCACCCAATGCTCACATCAAACTGATTCGGTTAATATAATATGATATAAAAGATCTACATTTATAACACGAAAATATCCTTATTAAAAGATTGTTGAATTATACGGTTTTATAAAACTAATCTTGTCTTCAATTCCCAAGGAAGAGCAAAGCGTAGCCGATGCACATCAACTTACCCCAAACTAAACCCATCAATGATAGACTAGAAACAGAAGACAATTGTCAAACTATATTAAAAACTGTATTGAAATATTTTAGACTAGACTAGGTTGATGTGCATTGGCTATGCTTTGCTCTTCCTTGGTAGCAATAAGTAGACAGTGGGAATTGAAGACAAGATTAGTTTTATAAAAACTGCATAATTTTACAATCTTTTAATAAGGATATTTTCATGTTATAAATTTAGATCTTTTATATCATATTATATTAACCGGATCAGTTTGATGTGAGTGATTATCATATCAAAAAGATATGATAATCTATCTTATATTTAAAAAATATTACTTAAAGTACAAAATTGGGCTTCATTGCTCTTATATTTTGAAATAAAACAGTAATATATCATTTTAAGAATAACTATTTTGCAAGCTAGTTACAAACGTAAGAAATATTTTATTAGATAGTATGAATCAGAGCTGTACTACTCAATATGTTCTACGTTGATAATAATATTAGTAAAATAATAAGAGGAGTTTACCTCAATATAGTGCGTAGAACACTTCCGTATGATATTAGTAAAATAATAAGAGGAGTTTACCTCAATATAGTGCGTAGAACACTTCCATATGATATTAGTAAAATAATAAGAGGAGGTTTACCTCAATATAGTGCATAGAACACTTCCGTATGATAATACGGATGTAAATTGATTATTTAATTATTTATTTTTTACTCTAATGTACTGGTAAGTGTTCATTATTTCGTTTTTTCCGTTTTAATTTCTGGAGGGTATCATACGAAAGTGTTCTATGCACTATATTGAGGTAAACTCCTCTTATTATTTTACTAAGAAATATTTTGTAGAAAATGAGTGCCATTCCCACACTATTTTGAAATAAGTTCTAATAAATATGAGAAGAGCTTACAGGTTCGAGCTATGTTTCTGGGAAATGATTTAAAAAAAAAAAAAAAAAAAAAAAAAAAACTACTACAAACTAAAAATTTGTTTATGTTTAGGAAGTTACAGAAAATCAGAAAAAATCAGAGATGTTCAGTCACACACACACATGAGGAATTCATTAGGGAATTGGAGATCAGAAGTTTATCAAACTCTAACAGGGAGTTAAATGATTTTGAATTAAGTAAGAGAAAAGTGGAAGTAGTAGAGGCATGTGATGCAGGGAAGCAAGCTTATGTTGCATCAGCCAAAAAAAATAAAAAAAAAATTTTACACATCCATTCCCTATAAACATATGTCCAGATCCTCCTTGAATATATTTAAGCTGTCAACTTCCACAATGACAGATGGAAGTTTGTTCCAGCGATCAACTACTTACTGGCTAAAGGCAAATTTCCACACATCTATTCTACAACTGCCTTTCCTCAATTTGAATATATGCCCCCTCAGGTTCATAATCTGAGCAAGAGGAAGAATCCCACCAGAATTGAGCCTGCTCAACCCATTCAAGGCCTTATACACCACAATCAGATCACCTGGCAAGTGCCTAGTCTTCAGATGCTGCAATTTGCAGAACTTAAGCCTTTCTTGGTAAGAGGAAGAAATTTATTCTTCTTTATTTTTATTCCTCTTTATTCTCCTCACCGATCTTGTTGCCCTTCTCTGTATTCGCTCAAGCAAATCTACATCCTTCCTAAAACAAGGCCTCCAGACCTGTACACAGTACTTAAGGCGTGGCCTGACCACGCCTTGAGTACTGCACTTCTCAGAAAACGTCATAGCTGACTGCACAATTACTCCCAGATCTTTTTCATTTTCTAGCACCCTAAGTGTAGTACCACACAGTTGATATGTTTTTCTTGGGTTACTTCTAGTTGCATGCAGTACTTCACATTTGTCAATTCTAAACTTCAGTTGCCACCTCTCAGCCCATCTACTCAATTTCTCTAGGTGTTGTTTCAGTAGCATACTGTCATTAATGTGATTAACAACCCTGCCAACCTTCATATCATCTACAAACTTGGACATTAAGCCTGATCAGTATCATTATTAAATGCAGAAAACAACAATGGGCCCAGCACCGAACCCTGTGGTACTCCACTAATAACATTAGTCCACATAGAGCAGTACCCTTTGATCAACACTCTCTGTCTTCTCCCACTCAACCATCCTTTCATCCATTGTTGCAACTTGCCCTTAATGCCATACTGCTCCAATTTGTGCAGCAATCTTCCATGTGCAACAGTATCAAAAGCTTTTCTGAAATCCAAGTATATGATATCAAAATTAATTTTTGCATCCAGTTCCTTTGCGACCACATCATAGTATCCAGTCATTGGTTAGACAAGACTTTCCCTTAACAAACCCATGAACTACATCAGCAGTCTTGTCTAGATGATCCTGCAGTGCTTCTTTAACCAGCACCTCCACTAATTTCTCTGGGAACAGAAGTTAAACTAACAGTTCTGTAATTATTTGTATCACCCGTTGATCCCCCTTAGCACATGAGGAAGCATAAATTCAAGTTGAAGAAGCACCTTTGCAGAAGAGATGTGTGGAAATTTACTTTTAGCTGGCCAGTGGTTGATTGTGGGAACAAACTTCCATCTGTTGTTGTGGAAGCTGATAGTTTAAATAAACTGATTAAATATTTAAATAAACTGGAAGCTGATAGTTTAAATAAATAAATTCAAGAAAGGACCAGAGAAACTATTGTAGGGAATGGATAGGTGAAACAGGAAGGTTTTTTTTTTTTTTTTTCCCCTACGATTCTGTATAAATTTGCTTCCTTGCTTCATTTGCTAATGCTAATGTTTTTCTGTAACCAACAGTTTGACTTCGTGGACCCACTCAGGTTAAATATCCGATTCACAGAAAAGATTATTGGGCTTATTAGTTTCTAGTTAGACGTTGTCGGTATAGTGCTGTCACTGCAGGGCTAAATTTATTCAAACTGCTGATTTCCACAACACCAGATAGTAGTTTGTTCCAACAGTCAATTACCTACTGGCTGAAAGTAAATTTCCACACATCTATTGTGCACCATTCTTTCTCGGTTTAAATTTATGCCCCCAATTATGTGTGTTGTCTAAGTAAGGATGCCATCATCATTAAGTTTACTCAATCCATTCAAAGCTTTAAACATGTCAATCAGATCTCCTTGCAGTGCCTGCTTCCTAGATGCTCAATTTGCAGAACTGAAGTCTTTCTTGTTAAGGGGGAACTCCTTACCAAGGAATGGGTGCAGAGAAGAGGAACACCTCTTCTCTACACCCATTCCAAAAAATCAACATTCTCCCTAACATGAGTATTCCATCCTGTATGCAGTGCTCTAATTGTGGCCTAAAGCAAAAAAATAAAATAAAATTAGTATATTCTTATACAGTATGGACAAGGTAGTTAGTTACCTGTATTTGACTTTTATCTAATTATGTCCCCCCATATCTGATGACAGCTCTACCACTTTTTATTTCATTTGTATTATATTGTATTATATTTTACCTTATTATTAATAATTTTGCTTTACAGTTCACTCACCTACTATTGGCTTTGTAATTCAGCCCATAATTTTCTTAATTCATCATAACCTTTAGGATATTAACATTCTTTCACCTTTTACATATCTACTATACTTCCTTTTCTACTATCCTTACCTTTATAGTCACTGGTACTTTGTGTAATTTTCACCTCCATTTATGCATACTTTATCCAATATATCAATTCATACATACTTTGTTTATATATATATATATATATATATATATATATATATATATATATAAACAATGTGTGGTTTGTATTATGAATATAGTGTCTGTAAAGATGGAAATGAAAAGTACACAAAGTACCCGAACTGAGAGAGGTTTAAAAGGAAAGTAGAAACTGGAAGTAAAGTAGTGGTGAAAGAAATTAAAAAAACCTAGTGCAAAAATGAAATGGGACTAAGGAAGCAAAAAATATACAAAAATAAAAATGAACTGTACAAATAAAGAATACATAAATAATACTGTATTCAGATATTGAAGGGCAATTTTAGAAAGAGGTCGAATAAAGGGATGGCAAATATGCAAAATCTGAATAAAGTAAACGAAAAAAATGATACATGGCCAGGCATTTCATCAGGGGACTACTCCTGACCATGTATCAGTCACTGCATTTCCAAACTTGTCTATAGTACAAGAAAAAAGGGGGGGGGGGCAAATATGCAGACTTTATCTTAATACTATCAGACAAGGTAGTCCCTACACAATGTAAAAATTAAGTTAATAATGTAATGTAAAAAATAATGTAAAAAATAATACAAATATACAAAAGTGTGTAAAAATATACACAAGTATGTATCATGCGGTAAGGGTAAAAGGTAGTTAGATTAATGGGGTTAAAAAATCATGTGAAATATAATTCAAATATGCAGTAATGTAATTTGATCAAAAAAGTGTAGCTAGGCAAATGGTATAGGGAATGGTAAAATTCTTGAGGATGGGGAAAGGAGAAAAGGATGGTCAAAAGAAGGTGAAAATAGCAATAGGATGCAAGATACTAGGAGCGTTCATATCACTCTCGCTCCTTCTATCCTACATCCTATCGCTATTTTCTGGAGAAGAAAATAGCGATAGGATGTAGTTATTAGTGCTGTTATCACTGAATCTGTTAATGTTAATGGATCTGGTATGAAAGAACCTGGGGATCCAGAGTCCTTAATACATCCACTGATTACATTTATCCAAGGAAGGCAATGCCCATTAATAATTATTCTTCTATTAAGGGTTTTAATATAACATTTCCCCAGTTTGTTGAGGAGTCTTTAATGTTGAACAATATTAAAACCCTTTCTGAAGATATATGTCAAAAAAATTTTTTTTGTGTCCATTCCATTGTTCCTGCATCATTAGCACAAAATCAGATTAGTCAGACAAGCTCACCCCTTAACAAATCCATGCTATGATTGCCATATAACTGCATTAGTGTCTATATGGTCCTGCCTTACTACTTGAACCAGTGACTCCGTTATTTTCTCTGGAAGAGAACTCAAGCTTACAGGTTTATAATTATTTTTAGCTTTAACAATTTATTTTCCACTTTCCTCTCAGTTATCATTAAATCATTTAGCACTCTGTTAAAATTTTATATATGAGGTGTGGATGTTATATAACAAGGCTGTGCACACAGCCACCACACACCACGTGCTACCTGTGAAACAAAAGCACAGCATTTGACCTTGAACCTTTCCCTAGTTATGTGAAAAGTTACATTCCAACATGCTCATTTTCTTTGCAGTGAGAAAGGTTTACATTAAAGGTTTTCAAAAGAATCAAACAGTGAATCAACCTGAAATTTTTAACAAAACTAAAGAAAACACTAACTAAGAGTTATGGGTTGTTACATCAAGTTTATGGGGAAGATACTGTGTCAGTAGTTCATGTGTTTGAATGCCATAAAAGATTTTTAGAAGGAAGGGAAAATGTAGAAGGCTATAAATGCCAGGCTGACTGATATCCATGAAAATTGATATGAAGTGGACTGTGTAAGGTGATTGATTAGGAAGTGATCGTTGTTTAAGCAATAGAATGGTGGTATCAGAACTCAATATGGACAAAGAAACAGTTACTCAAATTTAAACTGATTAAAACAGTTAAATTTAAACAGTTACTTCATTCAAAAATTCAAAATTTTTGAATGAAGATCGAAGAATGAGAAGACTCCAAGTTTGTGAAGGTGTTTTGAAAAAAATTGAAAATCCAGACTTTCTGAGTACTGTAATTACTTGCGATGAAGTTGGCTGTTCCAGTGTGACCCAGAAACTAAACAAGTCGGTGTAATTGAAGACAAAACAATTCCCCAACCAGAAAAAGCAAGAATGTCAAAATCAAGAATGAAAACCGTGCTTTCTGGTTTTCATTTGATATTAAAAATTATTATGGCCGAATATGTCTCACCAAATCAGACTGTCAATGAAATGAATGAAACATACTACTACATTGACGTTCTGACAAGACTTCATGAAAAAATTCAAAGGAAGCGATCTGAATTGTGGAAGGATGGTTGGATGCTCAATCAAGACAATGCTCCAACACACAGCACTTTTTTCACAGTTTCTGGCCAAAACATAAATCCCTGTGTGTGAAAATGCATCATACTCTCCAGACCTAGCCCCTTGTGGCTGTTTTCTCTCCCCTAAACTGAAAAGTGTTCTTAAGGGAACCCATTTTCATTTCATTGAAGACGTTTAGAAAAAAAAAAAAAAAACTGACCAAAGTGTTAAAAGGGCTTACATGAGTTCCAGAAATATACCTGTGCTTGGAAGAAATGTATGGAACAGTTTGCACAAGTCTAAGGCAATTATTTTGAAGGGGATAACCTGTAATGTACGAAATATTGCATCATATTTATTTCATTACAACAGTCCTTTTATTTAATAGCCATGCCTTGTACTTCTGGCATCCCCTTCTCTAAAAAAATTCTTCACTTGTGAATGCAGATGCAAAATATCTAGTTGTCAGCAATCTGAACAAGTCATGAGCAGTTATACCATCCATATCTAGTGGGCCAATGTGATTCATCTCTTTCCTTCTAAGTGCTTATGTAAATAAATTAGATAGTATGAGTCAGAGCTGTACTACTCAATATGTTCTACGTTGATAATAATATTAGTAAAATAATAAGAGGAGTTAACCTCAATATAGTGCATAGAACACTTCCTTATGATACCCTTCAGAAATTAAAACGGAAAAAACTAAAAAATCGACAACTTACCGGTACATTAGAGTAAAATATAAATAATTAAATAATCAATTTAACACCATTCAAATCAATTTAAAACAATTAAAAATCAAATTAACGCAATCAAAAGAATCTAACGAAAATATTCAAAACGATTTTCCTTCCTGAAGCCGACAACGCTTTTCGACCGTATGTCGTGATCACAGGAATGAAAATTACCGAATCGGGTTAAACCTGATACTTAAATAGAGATTATTTGTCTTAGCGCATGCGCGTAAAGGTCCACGCATCGGAGATCAAATATGGCTGCCGAACATTAACAGAATTCTCGTGTAATTTAATTTCAACGGTTTCTGCTATTAATAGTCGCGTATAATTACGTTTACCGTTAAGTATTTTGGCCTCGTTAAATAAAAAAGTATGTTTTTCATTATTGGCATGAAAGGCTAATTCTGACGCTGCTGAACGAGAAGCACGAACTGAGGCTTCATGTTGATTTACACGAATATTAAGAGAAAATCAGGTTGAACCTTGATAAGACGAGTCGCAATCACCGCAAGAAACGTTGTATACCAGATCATTAATTTGTGTTGCGAACACTGAAAGAACCGAGCGATTGTTCAGTATAGTGTGTAACTTCCATATTGGTCTAGCTACAATTTTAAATTCGGCATGTTTAAAGAATCTGTTAAGCTGTTTGTGCCACTGTTCAACATATGGGACAGAAATAAAGTATTTTTTGATATTACTATTGTTGATTGGTGTAGTATTTTGTATCCTATCCTTAGCTTGTACCCTAATTCAGTTTATTGTGGTAATGGAATAACCCCTGTTTAAGAATCTGCTAGTTAATATTTGTATTTCTGAGTCCAAAGCAGAATCCGTCGTTGAATATTTATAGGCATTAAGAAATTGATTAAAGATAATCGATCTTTTGTAGGTGAACAGGTGATAGCTATTATAATGTAGAAGCATACCGGTGTTTGTAGGTTTTCGATAGATGCTAAATTGTATTTTATTCGAGTCCCGGGTAAGCGTGAAATTTAGAAAGTTTAATGACTTTGTATCCGTATCCTCCCTTTCCAGTGTAAATTTGAGTCTAGAATGAATATTATTAAACGAATGTAAAATGTCTTGGATAGTATTACTATTGGTAATAACTAGAACATCATCTAAATACCTCCCATAGTATGTGATATGGGTTCGAAAAGGTGTCAAATGTATCTGCTCAATCGTTGAGAGATAGATCTCTGACATTAAGCCACTCAGGCTCAAACCCATTGGTAATCCAAAAATTTGTTTGTACACCTTGTCTCGAAAGGTGATGTAGTTAGCCTCAACTAACAGTTTAATTAAGTGAAAAATTTCCTTAATAGGTTGGTAATAGGTTTCTTGAATGGCTTGGTACAAAATTACATTAAATCTACACTAAGGTACGTGGCACAAAGTTACCATATTTCTTTTCTAAAATATTGCCTTCAAAACAACATCGTTCCGAAGTTTGCCAGGGTGAATTTAAATCAAAAAATTTCAGGCATAAAACAACTAACACTGGTGACATCGCATAATATTGTTAAGCTTGCCTTAAAATCTCGATATTCGAATAAACAGAAATACCTTTCTCAGGTTAGGAAGCTTCGCGATAAATTAAAAAATTATCTACATCCGAACGATTGGTCTGTATTGAAGACCTCCATAGATTTGCGACGGGAAGCACAGGCCTCAGAAATAAAAAACAGACACGTTAATAAGTTGCAAACATTATCGGATAGGTCAAGACACGTTCATGCAAATTCTAACACATTGTCGCAGGCTTGCGACCAAGTTCATACGAGTTGGGTGACATCCCCCCCACAGAATATGTCAGCTAGTTTACGAACACCCCCCCACCCAGTATCCGACGAACCGACATATCAATAGGTTACAAATCTTTCCTCGTTTACACTATCGCAGGACCAGATTTCGCTTTTATCCAAAGGGCTAAATTATAATTTACTGCCTAAAAAACAATGCGTAATTCATATTGAATTTGGACTTCGTAATGTTCCACAAAAAGATGTATTTATTCAACAAGTTAACCAAGTAGTGAATAACATAAAAGAAACGCGGCTTCCTAAATTGAATACACATGACAGTTCAGCTTTACGAGAACTTCGGGGAAATAAGTACATTATTATACAGAGGGCAGATAAAGGAGATACAGTGGTAATACTAGATAATCATGATTATATTAATAAGTTAGATTCAGTTGTCAGATACCTCCACTTATCGTGAAGTAGACCCGGCACTGTTTACCAATTTGGTCAATCAATACAATAAAACGTTAACCACGTATCGAAAAAATGACTACATTACTATGGTTCAGTTAAAGGAATTGAAGTCCAGAACATACAATATTCCTGCACTTTTCGGTCAGGTAAAATTACACAAGACTCGGTTTCCTATTTGACCTATTGTTTCCTACAGGAACTCGGCATTTTCGTCCTTAGCCACACATGTATATAACATTATAAAACCCTTTAGACAGGTAATACAATTTGGGATTAAGAACTACGATACATTATTTAATAAGCTCAAAGACTGTAGACTTGGCGACAATGACAATTTATTCTCACTAGATGTTACCTCATTATATACGAATGTAAACGTTGAATACACATTAGATATTATTTGGGATATGTTAAATAAAAACTCGACACCAATTAATTATGCAAAGCTACCTATTAAGGAAATTTTTCACTTAATTAAACTGTTAGTTGAGGCTAACTACATCACCTTTCGAGACAAGGTGTACAAACAAATTTTTGGATTACCAATGGGTTTGAGCCTGAGTGGCTTAATGTCAGAGATCTATCTCTCAACGATTGATCAGATACATTTGACACCTTTTCGAACCCGTATCACATACTATGGGAGGTATTTAGACGATGTTCTAGTTATTACCGATAGTAATACTATCCAAGACATTTTACAATCGTTTAATAATATTCATTCTAGACTCAAACTTACAGTGGAAAGGGAGGATACGGATACAAAGTCATTAAACTTTCTAAATTTCACGCTTACCCGGGACTCGAATAAAATACAATTTAGCATCTATCGAAAACCTACAAACACCGGTATGCTTCTACATTATAATAGCTATCACCTGTTCACCTACAAAAGATCGATTATCTTTAATCAATTTCTTAATGCCTATAAATATTCAACGACGGATTCTGCTTTGGACTCAGAAATACAAATATTAACTAGCAGATTCTTAAACAGGATTTATTCCATTACCACAATAAACCGAATTAGGGTACAAGCTAAGGATAGGATACAAAATACTACACCAATCAACAATAGTAATATCAAAAAATACTTTATTTCTGTCCCATATGTTGAACAGTGGCACAAACAGCTTAACAGATTCTTTAAACATGCCGAATTTAAAATTGTAGCTAGACCAATATGGAAGTTACACACTATACTGAACAATCGCTCGGTTCTTTCAGTGTTCGCAACACAAATTAATGATCTGGTATACAACGTTTCTTGCGGTGATTGCGACTCGTCTTATCAAGGTTCGACCCGATTTTCTTTTAATATTCGTGTAAATCAACATGAAGCCTAAGTTCGTGCTTCTCGTTCAGCAGCGTCAGAATTAGCCTTTCATGCCATTAACAAAAATCATACTTTTTTATTTAACGAGGCCAAAATACTTAACGTTCAACGTAATTATACGCGACTATTAATTGCAGAAACCGTTGAAATTAAATTACACGAGAATTCTGTTAATGTTCGGCGGCCATATTTGATCTCCGATGCGTGGACCTTTACGCGCATGAGCGAAGACAAATAATCTCTATTTAAGTATCAGGTTTAACCCAATTTGGTAATTTTCATTCCTGTGATCACGACATACGGTCGAAAAGCGTTGTCGGCTTCAGGAAGGAAAATCGTTTTGAATATTTTCATTAGATTCTTTTAATTGCGTTAATTTGATTTTTAATTGTTTTAAATTGATTATTTATATTTTACTCTAATGTACCGGTAAGTTTTTGTTTTTTCCATTTTAATTTCTGGAGGGTATCATAAGGAAGTGTTCTATGCACTGTATTGAGGTTAACTCCTGTTATTATTTTACTAATATACTTATGTAAATAAAGAAGTCTTTTCTACTTTTCTTTGCATTCTTTGGTACACAATTCTCATAATCTGAGATATTGGTGACCTGACATTTTCTTGTAATGGTGAAACATCTGAAACCTATTTCCATTTGTGTAGAGATAATTCAGAATTTTACAGGGAAAAAATTGCTGAATTTCCATTGATCTGATTTTAATCAAATTTATGATGGCCCAACAAATTTTTCTAAAAGACTGAAATATGATATTTCATTGAAATCCATCCAATGGGAATTGAATTGTTACACGTGGACAAACAGTAGCTACTTTATGCATTTATGAATGCTCTTTAAAAAAAAACTCTTGGATTTACTAAAGAATGTAAGACAACTAATGTTGTTGACTTTTGCTGTTATATGTACTTGAACCTCACAAATGCAGTATCCCTGGGTACTTAGCACATTTGAGACTTTTATATATTTTTATATAACTCTATATTTTTATTAGATAATACAGTAGCTCTGTTCCCAGTAATCTCCAAAGAATGTTAGGCACTAGCATTAAGCCAAAATGTTAACCTGGACCGCCAGATTGGGCCAGTGGGTAATGTACTTGTATACAGAAATTAAGGTCACAGGTTCAGATGTTGCCTCCACTATGGGTGTTGCAATTGTGCAATATTTTTTAATGTGAGATATAAATAGTGCAATATGATTTCAGCAGTTGAACTGTCTTAAAACTAAATATGTTACTACTCTGCTATCAAGGAATATATTTTGAACTAATATTGAATGTTTTCTAAAATGAATGATTTTGTACATTGACAATACATAGTAATGATGACATATAGTCTAGAAAATATATAAAAAAAATAATAAATTGGAAATTATTAATGGAATATCTGCTTTTTGCGCTTGCACAAATGGTTGTGGTTGTGCTGTGTTTGTGCTCCTGCTAAAGTGAGCTAAATGAATGGTTTCTGATGAAGTTGCTCCAACATTTTTATACTATCTGAATCAGCCAGTTTTGTTTGTCACATCTATCAAGAAAGAAGAGGTTTTGAAAAGATAGTTTTCATGCTATAACGAATGAAATTCGTTATAGCATGAAAGAAGCTGCGAAGTATCAACGAAAGGATTACTCCCTCGCAGTATAACCAAGGTCAGACACTTTACTGTTTTTGTCCAATAATAGCATGGACAGTCACCTGCCTTTGTTCTTAAGAAGAGGACTATGCCTTCAAAAGATCCTCTGCTAGTTAATCTGCAGTGGTGTGATATCCAGTACTGTTGCTTAAATGTTGGTTAAATTTAGGAATGTTGCTAGGAATGCCTGTTGCTTAAATTAGGAATCTACTAAGCATATCTTTAAAATTCACTCGTTGAATGAATTGTAATGAATTCTGAAGAATTTTAACTAAAGTTCACGGATACGTTTAGTACAAGATTATTTCAGATAGCAATAATTCTGTGTTATATATCTCATACTTTGTATATTCATATTTTGTATATTGTATATTTTTTATATTTTTCATCTCAAAAGAAATTGTGTACTTATTGTTAATTACAATGGCTCCGCAAGTGTAAATTATTTGCCAATTGTGCAAAAAGAAAGGCAAAGACTTTCTTCAATGCAATGCAGAATGTGGTCTTGTGTATTGCATTAAATGCATAGATATGTCAACAGCAAACTGGAAAAACATGTTACAGGCAGCGATTGGCTTGTGAAAGGGCCCTTGTATAAATTACAGGCAATCAAAGAAAAAGACGAAACATGAAAATAACTTAGGATCCAGCCCAGCTGATCCCTCAAGCCCTCCTGACGGTGAACCTCGTGTTTCAATTGTCCTCAATGAATACTCATGTTTCAATTATCATCAATGAATACTCGGCAGAATGGCCTATCCGAGGCCATACCTCATGACGTGGCATCAGAGCAGACATATCGCTCCTTCTCTCACCTCCTTAACCAAGAAGTTTCACAAGATGAAAATCCAAATGAGCTGACCACAAAACTCATTTTTCAAATCTTGGACACTCACAAATCCATGATGATCTCTCTTCTTGATGAAACTAAAAAAATCAGATTGGAAAACGTGCAATTGTGTGAATTTAATTATGTTTTACTACAGAAAATTTCTGATTTGACATATCTTATTCGAAACTCCAGCATATCATTAAGTCCTACATACAATTGGATGAAACCCATGGGAAATTCTACTTTCCAGCCAACCCCTGCTCCTGTTGCAGAAGCCACTTAACCATCTATTATAAAGCAACCTCCATACCCTCCAGTATATGCTCCTGTCACCAGTCAGTCTCATAAAACATCTAAGGATGTCAGTCGAACTGCAAATCCACTCCTAGAAGATGTCATTCCCTCTAGGTGGCGGATAGATCTCATTGGAAGACAGCTGAATCTCTCTGTCTCTAATCGCTCAGGCAGACGTCGACATCCTCCTCCTGTTGTGGCAATAGCCACCAACTCTACCATCAGAGCAATCCCCAGAACCAAAAGTTCAACCAGGGGTATTTTTGTTTTGAGACTCGAACCCCAAC
The DNA here is from genome assembly GCF_048544385.1 of Mastigoproctus giganteus. Classification (NCBI taxonomy): domain Eukaryota; kingdom Metazoa; phylum Arthropoda; class Arachnida; order Uropygi; family Thelyphonidae; genus Mastigoproctus; species Mastigoproctus giganteus. The sequence goes on from NC_143575.1 coordinate 210,591,954, forward strand.
TCTACGATACAGAAGTAGAGCAGCATATCAGAAGAACTCAACTGCAGATAGAAGCAAAGATAATAAAAATGATTTCTAAACACGAGTCGTACAGCTCTTTCTACATTTAATGTCAGCAAACAGACTTTGATGAATTACTGAAGGACCACTGTTGGCCTGTGGGAACCATCATTCAGCCTTTCTATGGACAACCCCCTCTTTCTGGTCCTAGGTTACCTGCTAGTGACTTGGCTGTCGAAACCAGTAAGCATGAAAGACAATCCGTGCGTTTTTTTCAGATATTCAGGAATCTACAGGAAATAATGTCTACAAATGATTCATCTTTCTCTTCAGCCTATCAGAATTTGAATGACACTAACTCTTGTGAAAACATCTTTCTACCCTGTCACTTTCCATCAATTAAGCTGAACAACTTTGTGCCTTACTGCAGCATCAAAAGATGCAATTACTGTATTCTATATGAACACCGCAGTCTTGTAAAACATAATGATGAAATCCTCGCTCAACTGACATCATGGAATCTGCATCCAGACCTGATGGTTTTTACTGAGACCTGGTTCTCTCCTGAGGTGTCAAATCCAAATTCCAGACTACTCTCTTTTTCAAAGTTGCAGAGATGATTCAAAAGGTGGTGGAGTTGCTATTTGTGTTCATAGTCATCTGCGATGCTCTGCCTTTCCTATCTTAAATCTGCCTGATCAAGCTTGTGAACTCACTTTTATCCGCATTGTCTCTTTGGTGATTGGGTGTCTATACTGACCTCCCTCAGCTTCAGTTAACAGCTTCCTTGTAATAACTCTTGACAATACTCCATCTCATTTCACACAGGGTGCCTCCGTAGCCAGGTGGGAAGGAGCAGCAGTGCATAGCACACGCTTCTTGATTAGACCGGGGTTCGAGCCCGTCATCACCACCAAATACGGAGGATGCGGAAAGGTCAGGGAATGACCGCCGCATATTCCCGGAGCAATATGGCCTTAGTTGTTAATGCTCCTAAAAACCAAACAACAACAACAACAACAAACAACAATCTCATTTCACAAGCAAATCCCTAAGCCTTCTACTGATGGTGACTTTAATATTAACATTCTTCAAAGCTCTTCCTCTCAGGTGCAAGACCTCCTAGATGTCATTACTTCAAATGGTTTCTCTGTTCATACTGATGGAGATATCCCAACTAGAATGGGAGAGTCCCGCAATTCCCTTCTTGACCTTGCAATTGGGGAATGCTCTCTCACGTATGCAATACTTGATACAACTATTTCGGGTCATCGTCCCATCTTAATGGTAATTGAAAATGAAATAAAAGAAGCAGAGATCATGCACACTTTCAAATCTGTCATTCGAAACTCTCTCAGTCAGCTTTGTCGCGACCTGCAGCAGTCAACGTGGGATGGAGTGCTTGCTACGAGTGATCCTGAAATTGCAACGAATTGCTTTTTTAAGCATATCCTAAATAGCTATGAAAAAAACATGTCATATATCAGGAGCCCAGAGAATAAAAAGGCCACCAGGCCAAGAGGGAAAATATACCCATTCATCTCAAACAAGATTTGTAATATGTTAAAGAAAAGAGACAACCTTGCAAGAATTGCTAGAGCAACAGGAATCGAGCAGATAAAATTAAATACACAACGTATAGAAACAAAGCCACTTACTGCATTCAGTCAGAGAAAAGAAAATACTATAGTTCTCAACTTACAGGTATCATAACAAGCAAGAAAAAATGGACAGTTTTGAACAAACTATTACCGGGAAGAAAACTGAAATCACAGAGCTACGTTGGAGATGTAGTTGAAAACGAGGTTCTCATTTCAGAGGATGAACTAAAAGCTACTGCCTTCTGTAACCACTTTATATCAAGTGGAAATAACCTCTTTCAAGATGAACTTGATTTCAGAGACAATGAAATGAAATGAAAGAATCTGCCAAGTACTCAATCAGAAACTCTTTTTCTCCCTCCCCCTCCGATCAAGAGATTTTAGAGGCAGGGAAACAATTGAAAGAAAAGGGAGCCCCTGGCTTTGATGAAATATCTCCTCCTCTGCTGAAAAAGGTCCTTAGCTCAATTCTTATGCCACTGAAGTATATATTCAATCTCTCCTTTCAATCTGGTGAATTCCCTTCTCAATTCAAAAAAGCAATAATCATCCCTGTTCCAAAGGGAAATCGTTGTAACTCTATCAACAACTTTCGCCCAATAGCTCTAATCTCAGTTTTTGCAAAATTATTCGAAAAAATTCTTCATACCGGACTCATGGGTTTTCTTGAAGAAAATCAGCTCATCTATCAACAACAGTATGCTTATCACTCTAAAAGATCCACTGATCTTGCAATTGTTGACTTCTGCTCAAGGATCATTGATAGTCTTGAAAAGGGTCACTATGTTATAGCACTGTTTCTTGACCTATCTAAAGCTTTTGATTGCATAAATCATAATATTTTACTTAACAAACTCAATCTTGGCTTGAGAGGGAAAATTAACCTTCTTGAAGACTACCTTACTGATCAGCCGTTTGTCGTAAGAACAAGTCAATCATACTCCGACATCTGTTATTTCTCCAGGGGAGTACCCCAAGGCTCACTTCTTGGACCTATCCTATTTATTCTTTACATCGATGAATTTCTCTCTCTTCTTTCATCTTCTCACCTAGTAGCATATGCCGATGATATTTCTATCCTGATCACAAATAAAGACTCTGATCAGCTTCAACTCAAAATCTCTGCATTTCTCTCTTGATGCATAGTTGGCTTCAAAAGAATCAGCTTATACTGAATCCAGAAAAATCAAAATACATGGTGTTTAGAATGAAAGACAGACCACTATTGATTTAGATGTAACATACAAAGAAAAGCAACTTGAAAGGGTGAATGAAACCAAGTTTCTCGGAATTTGGCTAGATGATAAGCTAAGTTGGGCAAAACAGATGATAACCCTATGAAAGAAAACTTCGTCACTAGTGGGAATACTCGCCAGGGCCTCTGCCTGGGTGTCTCCTTCCCTTCTCAGATTAGTATTCCTTTCTTTAATTCAGCTGCACCTCACCTACGGAATTATCTCATGGGGTACCACCAGCCAAGAAAACCTTACGAGAATCAACTCCATTCTCAATCGATGCGTTCGTTCAATTTTGGGCCTTCCCTGGAACGCATCGGTTAGTTTAAGATACAAGTGATTCCTCAGCATCTACGAACCGCTACAGAAAGCCGAGGCGGTCATTGTTTACAATACATTGAAGACACCAGAGTTTTCCCCTCTCCTCTTCAGATCCTTTTTCATAACCATAGAAGAAGAAGAAGAAGAAGAAATATCATACAATCCAAGAAATGAAGCCAACCTGAAGATTCCACTTTTCAGAAGAGCCATACAAAGTAGATCAGAAAAGTATAAAATACAGAGGTGCTAAAACCTGGAACAAGCTTCCTGCAAAAATCAAAAATGTCACTTCACTAAATCAATTCAAGACACTACTAATTGAACACATCACCAGGGATATATGATTCAAATTAACTTCCACTCAACTCCTGGATGGAAATAATGTACAAATGTTAAAGGAAGCAGTTGGCAAATAGTTTGTAAATTTCTGTGTAGACATCTCATCATTTTTCTTTTCTCTCCTCATTTAATTTTAAAAATGTTCACAATGATATTATAAGTAGTGATGCTTTTCAAATTCTTCTGTAAAGAAATGTACAAAAAACTCCAATTTATTTATGTATTTTCTGTTGAACCTTACCCATACAATTTCAGAACTGTATATTTGTATATTCATCGCTTTTTTAAGGGAACACCCCCTAAAAAGCCATTGGCTTATGTGTTCTTCCTCCCTTTTTTGCTGTTAAATCCCAAAAAAAAGTGTAACATAAAATCGGGATAAATAAATTATTATTATTATTAACATAATGTGTGAATTTTGCACCTGCAGAGATTTTTTTTTTTTTGTATCTGGCCAGTCTATTTTCCTTCTGCCCTTGTACGATCAACTGCACTTGGAGAAATATTCAAAAAATGTTAGATTTTTGAAGTTATTCTGTATATGTATGTTGTTAATAATATTATATTTGTTATGGGGTAAACCAAAATTTTATTATATTAAAGACGAGTGCAAATTTGATTGAATAAAATTATTCAAAACAAGGTCTCATAGAAGAGTAAACAATCCATAGCAAGAGAATAATCATTATGTACCACAGTGTTGTTGATGAAATAAATCTACAAATTGTTAACCATGATCAAGCGAACTGATTATAAACTCTTGATTATGCCCATATAATACTCTAATTACTAATCATTCATATGATATGAGCATAATCAAATGATATCAGTAGTTAGGAATTTTTAATCATTTGAATGATATGAGCATTTAGTTACTATTAATAATCATTCAGATGATAGTGTAATTGAATTAATTTATTATAACCATTTGATTGTGCCTATCATTACTTAAATTAATTTTTAAAATTGTTTACAGGGTATAAGAGTGTTTTTAATTCCTACTTAGCCCTGCTGAAAAATCTCCCCATGTTCATTGCTGGCATCATTCACGTTTGGGAAGAGGGATTGAGATGTGAAGTAAAAAACGAATTTTTAAGCTCATATTACAACCCAGGTGTATATTACTTTGCTGATCTTTATTCCCTAAAATGTTTTTACAGAGTAATTCGAAGGCATTCCGCATGCTTTTTCATGTCTGTCAAGGAGGATTTTGTCAAAATAACTTTCTTTCAGTAACATCTTGATTTGAGAACCTATTAATATTCCCACTCTTATCTTTCTGTTATTAAGTCCATGAAATTTTTGTTTCATTTCAGAGTATCAGAAACTATCCTTTGTGTAATGGTTTTACGAACTTTTTTCTTAAACGTAATTTGATATGAAGAGGGAGGAATAAAATCTTTTTCTTATAAAAGTGATTGACTGGGAGTGTTTTTCTTTCCAGAAATATATGCTCTTTGAGATTACCAAATCTTGACAATATAATGGGTAACCCTAGCTTTGCTGTCTTCATACATGAAATAGCAAATTTTTTGAAACCATTTTCAATTGTGCAACTTGGTTTCACAAATTTAAAGTGCAGCTACTTTTAGATCTCAACAAATTTTCCAGTTATATCTTGTGTAATTAATTTTCTGATGAGTAATTCCATAGTTTTATAGGATTCCTTTAAAAGGATAGCACATCCAATTGATGCAGATGGTTAAGTATTTCCATTGTGCAGTACCAGAACCTTACACAACAATTTGACAAATCTATAAAAAGCTTTCTGTCTTAAGGGTTATGTTTGTAACCTAGAGCATCCATTAAGCCATCAGTATTATTGTAAAAAATGAGATCTCATGATGTAGAGAAAAACTATTTAAATCCTTCTGGTGGCTGCAAATCCAGATTCTTTTTGTTTTGCAAGAAAAAAAAAAGTTCCATCCCTGGTACTCAAGAGTCCATTTTGACTCTTAGAAATATTTGTCTTGAATCAAGTCATTTGGTTGCATTTAATTAATCGAGTGAAGTTGACTTTGACTCTTTTGGGTTTGTATATATTCTTTGTTGTTGTCAGACACTTCATTTGTTAATTTGCATATTGGAGGATGCTTAGGGAATGACATATTATCAAAATGAGCTATTATTATTAGATTAGGACTTTTGAATTTTCTTATATTTAGATAAAAGCCAAAAATCTTGTTTAAACAAAAGTAGCAGTCCTTAAAATCTTTTCTTCCTGCCATATCATTGGTATTACAAATTGCACAAATGTAATTTTTCCATTCATACATACTCGAAGTGTCACTGCACAATATGTATGAGAAGGTGTGTGGGGTCTGAGGTTTACCTTAATTTCCTGTTTTGCAGCCAAAATACAGATTGTAGGCTTCTTTGGTGATAGACGAAATTGTTGTTCTGTTTTTTGCTGTCAATTACACACTCTCCACAAACATAACAAAAACTGTTAGGTTTACTAACATACTGATTTGACATTTTAGTTCTCATACAATAAATGTTTCATTTGAACTCAGAAACAGCTGACACAGAGTTGTACACAAATCATTAATTTCATACATAGAAACCAACATAGTACTGTGCTGATTTGCAGCTTAGTGGTATTTATATCACAACATAACCCTGTTGGTCATAACATGTGATGTCATATAGCAACATGTTACACATTTAACAACTACTTAGAGTTGTTAATAACTCTTAATAATTTGAGGCCAATCGCTGAGTGGTCACAGGAAAATGACATTTTCAAATGTAATTGCAGTTTATGACTTTGTCAAGTAAATTTACTGAAAGATGTAACTACCATAAGGGGTAAAGGGTAGGGTTTTTCCCCATAAAGGTGACTACAGTGATCTCAGATAATTTTTAAATTCTATACAATGGGACCAACTGATGATGTTACCAACAGCAAATTCTAAATGGGAAGTGTCCAAGAAATTAATCTTGGAAGCTACTAGGCTTTTCATACTAATTAAGAAATATTGTTCAAGGTTTCGGCCTAAATGGATGTCAGGTGAACTAATGAGACTCATGGCAGAGAAGAAAAATGCATAGGATGCATATAAACAATCATGTGAAACAGAACCCTGTGGTAGATATAAGCTGGTCTGTAATCAAGTCACAAAAGAGGTTAGACAGACGAAGACAGATTAAGAGAAATCCTTGGCAAAAGATGCAAAGAAAAACAGCAAAGAATTCTTTACTTATGTAAACTCTAGAAGAAAAGGGATGAATCAGATTGGACCACTTGATACTGATGGTTCAACTGTTAATGATCCTGCTCAGGTAGCTGACAGACTGAATCAGTGATTTGCATCTATGTTCACACATTAGGAGATATTCAGGCAGGGGAATGCCAGAATTTTATTGAACTCTAGTAAGGAGCTACTATTGATTTTGTAATAACTGAGACCAAAGTGGAAGCGAAATTGTTGAAGTTAAACATAAGAAAAGCACCTGGGTTTGGATAGGATCTATCCAGTTATATTAAAGGAGGCAGCAAAGGAAGTAAGCAAACCCTTAGCCATAATTATGAGAGCTTCGTTGGACTCAGGGGAGGTCCCCATGGACTTGAGATGTGCAAATGTATCCCCAATTCACAAAAGTGGGATCAAAGGGTGATACAAGTAATTACAGACCTGATAGTTTAACTTGTGTTGTGGGGAAATTAATGGAAACACTGGTTAAAGAAGCACTGCAGGATCATCTAGACAAGACTGCAGTTGTAGTTCAGACACAGCATAGGTTTGTTAAGGGGGAAGTCTTGTCTGACCATTTTGATTGGATACTATGATGTGGTCACAAAGGAAATAGATGCAAAAAATAATTATAATTTTGATATCATATACTTGGATTTTAGGAAATCTTTCGATACTGTTGCACATGGGAGACTACTGTACAAATTGGAGCTGTATGGCATTAATTGCAAATTGCTGCTGTGGATAAAGGGGTGGTTCAGTGGGAGAAGACTGAGAGTGGTAATCAGTGGACACTGCTCTTTGTGAACTAATGGTATTACTGGAGGCCCCGGGGGTTCAGTGTTGGGCCCATTGTTGTTTTCTGTATTTATTAATGATATCAATGAAGGTTATATCAGGCTTAATGTCCAAGTTTGCAGACTATACGAAAGTTGGCAATGTTGTTAATGAAACTGACAGTATGCTACTGAAACAGAATCTAGAAAAATTGAACAGATGGGCTGAGAGGTGGCAACTGAAGTTTAACATTGACAAATGTAAAGTACAGTCAGTCCTCGTATAACACTTGTTTACACTACACTAATTCGATCATACATGATTTATAAATAGGAGAACGATATCTTATGTAACACGAACCAACTTCATTTATGCAAGATTCGCCATTTGTGTTTACAAGAAATGGCAGTCGAATGCGGAATCACCCCAACTGAATGCAACACGATAGGAATGAAGAGAAGATTCTGGAAATGTATTTATTTGTTTTATATCAGTGAAGGGGAACACATTTCACCATAATAATGTAAAAACCCACACAATTCCAGCTATCGGTATTATCGCAAATGCAATTAGATCGAGTTTATAACAGATTCCACTAGCGGAAATGCAACTGGAAATTGTTTTTATTGTTTTATGGTAGTAACCCCTAGAAATGTGCTTTAGTAAAATGTGAGGTGTTAATAGTGTATCTCTGCCTTTACGGTGTTGTTTATTCAGTTGCTACACATGTGCAGCTTTGTTTATATGTATCAAGCATGCCCCCTCGTTTTGTAATTGTGCTTTATTCCCTAAAAATGAGTAAAATACTTAAGTTGTGAAAAGGAAGCGTCCTGGTGAAGACACTGCAGATTCACAGAGAAAAAGAAAAGCAATATCGATAAACAAAGGCGGACTGGGTCGAAAATTCTTACCCGGGAAAATTTGTAGTGGCCTCATACTATCGTTTATGGCCAAAATCACACCAGCCTCTGGCCCACCGGGGTTTCCCCGGTAAGGTTTATGGCCAGTCTGCCTCTGTCGATAGAGAAAAAAAATATGAAATTGTGAAACGCTTTGAGCGAAATGAAAGACCATGTGATATTGCACGTGGTACAGACCTAAATGAGGCAATGCTGAGAATTACAAAGAATGTAGAGAAAATAAAAACAACTTTTATAGCAAGAACAACCCAAAGTGTAATTAAAATCCATTAGATTAAGACACAAAGAATTGGAAGAGATGAAACGGCTGTCATCTGTTTGGATGGAAAATCAAACAAAAAACATGTTTGCTTATGATAGAAGCAAAAGCATTAGCAATATTTTATTACGTAATAGTCGTAATAAAATACGTAAGTATTTTATTACGATTATTTATTGTGTTTGGTAATGTTTTGGTTTCAAATGTGTGTTCAATCTTAGGTGGTCGGCACCTAACCCTATTTTTCCCATAGGGCCTGTTGTTTATATTGCTATATGAGGACTGACTGTACTGCATGTGGGTAGCAGTAACCCCAGAGTGACATATCAACTGGGTGGAACTACACTCAGCGTATTAGAGAATGAAAGAGACCTGGGGATAATTGTGCAGTCAGCTATGAAGCTTTCTGGGCAGTGCAGACAGTCTGCAAGAGTAGCTCATGCTGTCTTGTCAATGATACACATTAATTTTTCTAGCAGGGATAAGGAGGTGATTATCCCCTTGTATAAGGCAATGGTCAGGTCACACCTTGAGTACTGTATACAGGTGTGGAGGCCTCATTTTAGGAAGGGTGTAGAGCCTGCTGGAATGAGCACAGAGAAGGGCACCGAGATTGGTGAGGGGAACAAAGGGGATTGCGCTTATGAAAAAAAGGCTTAAGTTCTGCAAATTGCAGCATCTGGAGACGCTAGGCACTTGCGAAATGATCTGTTTGAGGTGTATAAGGCCTTGAATGGTTTGAGATAAGCCCAGTGCTGATGGAATTCTTCCTCTTGCCTAGGGGACATAAATTGAAATTTAGGAAACACGGTTGTAGAATAGGTGTGTGGAAATTTGCCTTTAGTCAGCGGATGGTTGATTGCTGGAACAAACTTTCATCTGTCGTGGAAGCTGACAGCTTAAATAAATTCAAGGCAAAACTAGACACACTTGGAGATTAATGGATGGGTTAAATGGGAAGGTTTTTTTTTTTTTTTGGCTGATTCTGTATAAGATTGCTTTCTTGTATCATATGCCTCTGCTAATGCTAAATTTGTTTTTAATAAAAAATAAGGAAGGTTTTTAAAAATGTGACAGAATAGGAATATTCTGAAGTCATCTTTGTTATCAAGGAGAAAAGTACATTAAAACAGGTCTTGCTTTACCTGGAAAAGATATGTTTAAAAAAATATTGTTTAATTTTATGATGGACACAATGTGTTCAGTTACTTATATAGCAGTTATTCTAATCAGTCAGAAAAAACACAAGCGTTTCACTTTCATCAGTAGAAATGGATAATAATGTTCAGAAATATTTCATTAGCATAGGCAAAATTTTTTTAATAATGATATTTATTACCTTTATTCATCATTATTAATGAAAGGGGAAGTATGAGAAAGTAATACTTATTACTAATGGAACTCTTGTTTATTGAAGGCTATCAAAATCATTGTATTTAAAAAAGGTCAAGTTTTTATTAATTTAAAACACATATTAAGTTTTTACAGTGTATAGCTGTTTTTGTGGAAAGGTAATATATTAATTACATGTTGACTTATGTATTTGCCTTTATTTGTTAAAATGAACAAATATTTTCAGGAAACTGAAGAGGATCTTCGTAGGATGAATCAAGAACAGGAACATTTTGTTATTCAGTATCAAGAGAATTCTAAGTGTCAGGGTATTTTTTTATCTTTTTGTTTTTTTTTTTTTCTTTCCTACATTAATTTCTTAATTTATAGATAGTCATAATCTTTTGATAGCATTTATAAATGCATAATTATTAAAGCCAAATTAATAATCATGAAAACCTTTGTTAGGCACATGACACAATGTGGTGTTACATTTTTCTATTGCAAGGATGTCCATGATACTGTTGCCTTTGGCACTCTGTTTTAATAAGGCTGGTGGTCCAGTTCTCATTGAAGAGTGGAGGAATTCACTATGCAGGCTTTTTTAATTGGACTACAGTAAAGCAGTCTCAAGTGTAAGGGTTTCCTTCCCGTGTATGCAGGCTGCCCTAGAATACATGGATATGATAGACATTATATTCTAATGCCTTATTTGATTTAGCGCAAAGCAGAAGCAACCCAATGCAATTCAGTGAAACAATTTCTTTCTATGGAGAGCAGTTGAACGTCAACTTAAAGGTGTACATAGTAAAAAAACGGTCTCCCTAGAGGAGTGGTCAGGAGTAGGAGTGCAGTAGTACACGCTCTTTGAGTAGATCTGGATTCAAGACCCTGACTGCTAAATACGGTCGATCTGCCAACTCGCACTGAACCAGCGAGGCAGATTATCGTCCATTTCCCTCAGCATGAATTGTTGAGGAGGCTTCCATCCTGCCTAATGGCTGCAGGCAACTTAAAGGTGGACATAGTATTTGTGAATAATTATTCATTTAGGATGTACCAGAAAAATTATGCTACACTAAACATTGAATTGTAGAAATAAAACTGCATTAAATTTAGATAAATTCTGAATCACTTATGCTACATTTGGTGAATCAGAAAATGAAAAGAGGTACATATGTGGTCCCAGATGATAAAGACTTGTTTAACCAAAACATCTGTATAATTATTATATTTATCACTGCATATAGTATGAAATTTGTATTGATAATGGATTAAATTGCAGTTATTTCTACAATGCAGTATTCCATAGTGTATGATCTTAGTTCATTCCTTGCACCATGTCATTGAGGTAATACTATAATGTAGTCATTCATTTATTCCTAGAATGCTGTGGAAATTAATGCTTTGAGACTTTCATATCTATAAATTACAGATACTTCAGGCCCCCTGAATTTGCAAGGTCCCTGACCTCCAGGCTGAGCTAGCTCACATTACTAGTGTTAGTGTGTATGCATAAAGTGCCTATTGTCTATCTGACCATCTGCATCTAATTACTCAACTCCTAGTAGATAGATTTTCATAAAATTTTATATTCGGCTCTTTTAGAAAGGTTTTTTTGAGCAATCCTAAATTTTATTAAGATCTGACTTGTTTCTTCTCCAGATGGTTGTTGACTGTTCTGGTCTTTTGCAAAAGTAATTGGCTACAACTTTTGCCTATCTCTATTCCCCCCTCTATCAAAACTAGATGGTTCTATTGCCACTTCAACCAAAGATAAAGCTGACCTGCTAGCATCCTACCTTTCTTCTAACTCATGTATTGATGATCTTTGTAAACAATTTCTTGCCATTCCCAATACACTCCATACATGCCTCCTGTAATGTTCCAGCAGAAGGATTTTAAATAATTTTGATGCTAAGAAAGCTACAAATCCTGATGATATTTCTCCTTGTTCTCAAAACCTGTGGTCCTTAGCTTACTCCTGTTCTGTGCTGCCTTTTTACACTTTCTTATTTCACTGGTATTTTTCCTTAAGCTCGGGAATTTGCACATATCCAACCAGTTCCTAAAAATGGTGACAAAATCCTCTCATTCAATTATCATCCCATTGCACTTCTACTCTTTCTGAATTAATGGAGAAATCCATTAACTGCCAACTCCTAAACTATCTAGAAACTTTCTGTCTAATCAATGATCGCCAATGTGGATTCCACCAGTGTTGATCCACTGGTGATATATTGACTTAGGTTACCCATCTGGACAAATTCAGTGGATAAGTTTGATGAAACACAAGTAGTTGCTCTTGTGATATTTAAAAGGCTTTTGATTGCATATGACATTAAGGTCTTCTAAATAAGCTTCAGCGTTATGGATTGCTAATGTTTTTTGTAAATGGTATCAAGTTTTCTCTCTGACTTCTCACCGGAGGTGATGCTAGATGGATCCCTATCTTCTAACTTCTCCACTAATACTGGTGTTCCCCAAGGTTCAGTTCTTTCTCCCACTCTTTTCCTCTTGTATATTAATGGCCTTCTTCCATTGACAAGAAATTTTATCCATAGTTTTGCTGATGATAGCAGATTGCATTCCACCTTCCAGTTTGAGAAACCTTGTCCTGCACAAACAGCATCAACCTCTTGAATATCCACTACTAATTCCTTAAAACGCTGATGTCCAGGTAATTCTGCAGTGGGGCAGAATTAACTTAGTTAATTTTAATCCTTCTATAAAACTCAATCCTATCATATCTCAGAAAAAGGATTCTTCTGCTCCTATTATCTTCTATGACACTCAGATTTCTAGTTAAAATCACATATCTCTATTAGGGATTATCCTATCTTCTAATCTCTCTTGGCATAAGCACATCGAAAATACTACTTCCTCTGCATATAAAAAACTGCATTTTCTTTTTGCTCTTGGCATTAGTTTAATTCTGAAAAGCTGCTCACTTTGTGAAAATCTCAGATATGTTCTACCATTTAATATTGTTCCACATTTGGGCAATGCCCCATAACCTCTCCCAGCTTCTAGACTCCATTGAAAAGAGGTTAATTAATGACCATCTCTTGCAAAGTCTCACTCTACGGGTGCCTCCGTAGCCAGGTGGGAAGGAGCAGCAGTGCATAGCACACGCTTCTTGATTAGACCGGGGTTCGAGCCCGTCACCACCGGATGCAGAAAGGTCAGGGAATGACCACCGCCTATCCTGGAGCAATATGGCCTTAGTTGCTAATGCTCCTAAAAAACCAAATAACAAACATCTCTCTCTACTCTGTCTCATAGAAGTTCTGTTTCTGCTGCATGCCTTTTCTATAGATACTTCTGTGGGCACTGTTCTGAATTGGCTTCTATAATTCCCTCTTTTTTCCAAACCAGTCAAACATGTGCTGCAACCAGTCAGCATCCTTTTACTTCCAGCTTCAATTTTACAGAACCAACTTTTCTTCTTTCTCATTTATTCATTCAACTTCTGTTTTTCAGAAAAATCTTCCTCCACACAAATTTCCTGAACATTACATCTACTGAAATTTAAGTCTAATGATAACAAGTGTCTTCTTTTGTCTTCCCAACCCTCAACCCATGTATATTACTAAGTGTTATAGGTGTTATACCTTTTGCATGTGGGGTTTCATATATATATATATACACTGTGCTGCCACTTTATTAGGTATACCAGCCAATAGCATGTTGAGCCTGCTTTAGCCTTCAAAACAGCTTGAATTCGTCTAGGCATGGATTGAACAAGATGCTGAAAATATTGTGCAGGAATGGAGTACCATGCAGACATGAGTGTGCCACGCAGTTCCTTGAGATTCAACGGATCACCATTTCATAGTGATTCGGGCTTTGTGCACCAGCTCATTATCCTGTTGGAAGTTAACCATCTGACTGAGGATAAACTGTCAACATGAATGGATGCACTTGGTCAGCAATGATGTTTAGATATGATGTGGCATTCAGACGTGAATCTATGGCTATCAATGGACCCAACGTGTGCCAAGTAAACATTCCCCACACCATAACACTGCCCCCACCACCTTGCACAGTAATCATCATACATGACTGGTCCATGGATTCATGTTGTTTTTGCCAAATTCTGAGCCTTCCATCAACATGATGCACCAGGAACTTTGACTCATCAGGCCAAGCAACTGTTTTCCAATCCTCAATAGTCCAGTGCTGGTGTTGCTGTGCCCACAGGAGACATGCTCTCTTGTTCTTCATTGATAACAAAGGTACTCAATATGGCTGTCGGCTGTTGTAGCCCATTCACGACAAAGTGCGACTGGTGGTCCGTCGCGATATTTTGTTCTGTGCACCAGGGTTGTATTCTGACATGGTGTGCGACATTGTGGCGAGTCTGTTTGCTTGCACAATTCTAGCCATCCTCCTCTGACCTTTCTCATCAACAAGTGATTTTCTTCCACAGGAGTGCCGTTGAGAGGATGTTTTCTTTTTGTTGCACCATTCTCAATACACCCTTGAAACTGTTGTGCGTGAAAAGTTCAGGAGACCTGCCGTTTCAGAGATGCTTTGTCCAGCACGTCTTACACCTACTACCATACCACGTTCGAAGTCCGTTAGATCACTCCTTCTCTCCATTCTTGTTATGATTTGTACGCTTAACTGATACTAGAAAGGTTTTCTGCTGCAGCTATATCCACAACTGTGGTCATGTGACTTGCAACGTTGTGGGACGAACCATTTGTGTGCACAGCAGGGGTGTACCTAATAAAGTGGCAGCACAGTGTATATTAAAAAAAAAAAAAAAAAAAAAAAACACTTGTAATAACCACTTAGAAGCGAGGTGAGCTCTGTAATCCCTAGCCCTTTACAGCATTATGTGTTTGCCTTCACCTAAATGTTTTTGATTTGTTTTGAACATTTCATCAGTGAAGGAAAGCAGTATTATTTGGAGGTCGATGAAACATTTTGAACATCCTTGACAAACTTTTAATTTGGTAATTTAACTCAGTGCCATTATTCATGACATTATCCTGTATTTGTGCATCATCAACAAGATGCATGCCTAAATTACTATGTTACTTGTCAACAGTAAACCAGCATTACTAACTTGTAGCATGAAATGCCCTTTTTTCATTTTTCAATTGATTTTGCTACATAATACCTTACAAAGATCACATAACACTGATTTTAAGTGTTGTCAGGACTTAGATTTTATATAAATTTTACTGTTAGGACATTATCTTTGTTGTTAGAACATATATTTTATATAAATCTTATTGCTATTCCAGTTGATATGCATTTTTGATGATGAACATTTTACATTTTTGAGCCCATCTCTGTTATACTGTTTATACTGTTGGAAAATTGTATAAGTGTACTTTTAGCTGCAACCCCCCCCCCCACATCATAGTATTGTAAATTTGGCTTGGATCAGACTATAAACAAATGAGTTATGAACAGCTAATGCTAAAATTAAAATGTTGGATGGAATTATCCTCCCACCCCACAAATCAGGATATTCAAGAACCCCAGTGGGTCAAACAGCTGTGTTTGAATTTGGTTTTAATATCAAACTGTAAACATATCTTATTAGGGTGGAGATGTAAACACACAACATTCCCATGAACCAGACCAGTATTTGGAAAGTAGACTAAAAAAAAGTAACAGTTTTTGGAACATTTTTAAACCTGACTGGTGGGATGCCTAATAACATTTGTTTACAGTCAATTGGAAAAGTGTTATCTCCATGTCAAACAACGGTCAGAACATCAGGAGAAGTAGTGCATGTGATCAAGGGACTAGCAGAAGTTCTAGAACACATTATGCTGTTTGCAGTGTTAATAGTGTGTTAAAATTGGTAGTTACCTTTTAACATAACCACAAAATTTGGAATAAATATTTTCAAGATTGACACTAATAAATCATTTTTTATAAAATTATACTACAGAACAAATATAAACTATTACTATTAATAGGGATCAAGAGACATAGTCATGGCAACTAAGAAAAAAGCATGGTAACTAGTATTGTTTGTTCAGTTTAGTAGCTCTTAAGTTGAACTGCCAATTCTTTGTTTCATAGTTGCCATGGTCTGTATCCTGCAAGGACTGGCATTACTTTTATCAAAGGTACAGTACAATGGACTTGTGGTATCAATGTTGAACCATCAGCAGCATTATTTTACAGAATGAATCTTACTGGTTGAAGGAACATGATGAAAAATAATAGCCCAATCAGTCATATTGAGCTTTCATTAGGATATGGCCAAAATTAGTAACTGAGAGAGAACTTCAAATTAGTTTCTTATTCAACATGGATAAAGAAAATTTATTCTTTATGCTGTCATTTTGTGACATTCCAGTCCTATCATACATACAGAATTAATGATATTTGTGACATTCTAGGCCTGTCGTGTGGTACATGCTGATGCATTTTAACTGAAAATTTAACACAAGCCAACTGCTACAAAGTTTGTGTCCCTTTGCCTCACTGAGTGACAAACAGAAACAGAACTGGATTTCTGTGTTCAGGCACCAGGCACAGGCCGAAAGGACAGAAACCTCCTTTCCATAGTCATAACAGTGGCCGAAAGTTTGGTGTATGGTTATGACCCAGAAACAAAGCAACAGTTCTCCCACTGGAAAAGTGTTATCTCCATGTCCAAAAAAGGCATGGCAGGTCAGATCAAACATCAAGAGCATGCTGATTGATTTCTTCAACACTGAAGGAATTGTTCCTCACGAGTCCCTTCCTCCAGGCCAATCTGTAAATGTACAGTTCTACATTAGGATCCTAAGGTATTTGAGGGAAGTTGTCAGGAGAAAATGTCAAAACAAGTGGCACACTCAGGATTGGCTTTTGCATTATGTCAATGTGCCAATCTACATGGCTTCGTCAGTTCAGTAGTTTATTTTCGTCACCTGACTGACCCCCTGTGACTTCTTTCCCCAAAATGAACATCCTATCAAAAGGATGAGGATTTGAAGGTGTTGCAGAGATTCAATCTGAATTGTAGGAAGCATTGCAAAACAGGAATTTCGGAGATGCGTCAAACAGTGGGAGAAGCACTGGGACTGATGTCTGAACTCTGGAGGGGTCTGTCTTGAAGGGGACAACACCATGTAACTAACTTAAGTCTGAATTATATATTTTTTGTTTGTAGTTTGTTCATACTAAATTTGATTATTTATTTATTTATTGGCTTTTGGTGCTTTATTCCTGTTTCACCTTGCATCACTTAATTTTACATCTTTAATTTCTGTTTTGTATTTTGTAAATTTGCACATTTTATTCTCATGTAGCTCGGATACAACAGCTGACATCACAGTCAAATGGTCAAACAAATATGGAACTATTAGCCAAGCTTCAAAAAGATAAGGAACTATTTGATCAAGCATTACGCCAGAAACTTGCACATCTTGGGCAGATGAGGCTGGTAAGAAATCAAAATGTTACATTGTTTATTCATAAATCATCCATTAAGAACATAGTTTATATAGTCTGCTCATGACAGCAAGTGCAACTGGGGCTAAACCACTTAATAAATGGAATGTGAAAGAGGTACAATTGTTAGGTTAATTGCACTGCACCAGTAGCCTAATTGACTGAATGTAGAGCAACTGCAACTAGTTTTTTGGTGAACATAATAAATGAAAAAAAAAAAAAAAAATAACACCACTCTTATAACTTAGTTTAGGCTGAATATTAAACATATTCTTTACTACTTCATCTCTGTTTCAGAGAATATATTTTCCAGTTAATTGTGCTTTCATATCTCTTCCTTTTGTGAACAGGCTATAATTGTGCATGTTTGTGCTGATAACCCTGAAACAAAAGTATGTTTATATTTAATTGTTTCCTATACGTATTTTGTACTGATTCCAGTGGATTCATTGGTTTTTCTGTAGAGTTAGTATTTTGGAAGAAATTTGTGGTTTTATTTTTATTTTGCAACATTTGTATATATTATGTAAGTGCATACAAATTTAGTAATATTTGTATAATAATTTTTTTTTGGAGTTTTGTATTCTGCTAGATGAGGTGTAAGTTATTTCCAGACTTGTTTGGCTGTGTGGACATTATATAGCCGAAGCAGATGAAGCATAACGTCATTGGTGGCACCAGGTTTTGCAGTGCATGTGAATCCTATTTTAGAATTCCCTTTGTTGATCAAGATGAGTTGTAAAACTTCATTGCTGCTGTGCTAGTTGCAGGTCAATATTAGAGAGATGTTTTTTTTTTTTTTTTAATGAAAACCCCAAACACGAGAGGTATTAAAACATATAGTACTTAGTACCGGGCCGACCGGGCTAGCCGAGTGGGTAAAGTACCTACCCGGCAACCCAAAGGTCGCGGGTTCGATTCCCGCCTCGGGCTTGGATCAAAGTACTGCAAAAACCTTGGGAGGTGCAATATGGCCACAGAAGCCGATGCGCCAACAACTACCAAATCAAACCAAATCAATCACTTAGTACCGTGCTTGGGTTGGAGGTTGAGAAGACGAAAGAAGATATTTGTTGACATTAATAAACTTGAACTTCTGTATACTAATTTTCAGGAAATACATATGAAGGAAGGTTGTTCCAGAAAATGGCTGTTGAATGAATAAACAGGGAAGATGAAAAGTTGGTTCTGTGAGTTTGAAGTTGGACAGTAAATGGATGTTGGCTGGTGGGGGCATGTGTTCAGACTATTTTGAAAGAGAGTGTGGGAATTATAGAAGCCAATTCAGAAGAACTGTGCCCATGGAATTATCTGTAGAAAAGGCATGCAGCAGAAACAGTACGTCTATGAGACAGCAAGTGGAGAGCCTCTGTTAGAGAGGAGTCATTAATTAACCTAACTGTCCTCTTCTGAATGGAATCTAGAAGCCTGAGAGAGGTTTTGGGGGCACCACCCCAGATGTGGGAACAATATTCCATGGTAGAGCGGATTTTTGTGATTTGTACACTGTTTGGAAGAAAAGTAATGCCTAGAGTGAAAGAGAAAACCAAGTTTTTTAGATGCGGATGGAGCAATATTTGTAATGTGCTTGTGAAGAGAGAGTAGAAGTCAGGGTAATCCCCAAAACAGATATATCATTTTGCCTAGAAACCGGAGTGTCACTAAAGAAAAGCATAGGAGCAGAAGAATCCTTTTTGTGAGATATACGACAAGACTGAATTTTAGAAGGATTGAAATCACCTAAGTTGTCTTTGCCCAACTGGAGATCGGCATTTAAGGAATTGGTAGCGGATATTCGAGAAGTTGAAGCTGATTGAGTAGGGCAAGGTTTTTCAAAATGGAAAGTGGAATGCAATGTGCTATCATCGGCAAAACTATGGATAAGATTTCCAGTCAATGGAAGAAGGTCATTAATATACAAGAGGAAAAGAGTGGGGGAAAGAACTGAACCTTGGTGGACACCAGCATTAGTGGAGAAGTTAGAAGACAGAGAGCTATCTACCATCATCCTCAGTAAGCGATCAGAGGGAAAACTGGATAACCAGTTACCAAAAACAGTAGGCAAACCATAAGATGGAAGCTTGTTTAGAAGACCTTCTATGCCAAACATGATCGAAAGCCTTTGAAATGTCAAGAGCAACTGCTTGTGTTTCACTGAACTTTTCCATTTGTTCTAATTAATCTGTTTTAAATCTGTTTTAATTTGTTCATAAATGGGTAACATAAGCCAGAATATCACCAGTGGATTGACACTAACTGAATCCATACTGGTGATCGTTAATCAGACGGAAGGTTTCTAGGTAGTTTAAGAATTGGCGGTTAATTGATTTCTCCATTACTTTAGAAAGAGTAGAAGTAATTGCAATAGGACAATAATTTGATGGGAAGAATTTGCCACCCTTTTTAGGAACTGACTGGTTATGAGCAAATTTCCAAGCAGAAGGAAAAACACCTTTGGAATAAGAAAGGGAAAAAAAGGTGGCAAAGAATAGAAGTAAGTTCAGGAGCATAGGTTTTGAGAACAAGTGGAGAAATAACATCAGGACCTGGAACTTTTTTGGATCAAGATTTGTCAAAATTTTGTTATACTTGAAATATGGAGAGAGCCTAGAAACGATCTTGTTGTCTTGCTGTTGTATATTGTTTTGCCATTGTATATTGCAAAAGTAACTAAAATAGCCCAAGTTGATATAATTAGCCTTTTTGAATGAGTTGTTACTGATCTCGTTATATTTGCTATATTTAGTGAATATAAATATGTATATTTATATATAGTGTAGGATTTATCCATATTTTTATTTATTTAATTTTTTAAGTTACAGAAGTAATAAGAAATACTAATAAAGTTTAATTTCTTTTCTAAATTTGGTGTCCCATTAGAAGGAACTGTACACTTCTTGAATTGACCAGCATCTTGTGAAACCATTATACTAGTATGGAACTTGAGGGTAATTTTGCTGTTTTATTGAAATTAGGTGAACTTGAGAAATTTGATACTGTTCCCAGGTTTGCTGTTCACTTTTCATAAAATCACATTAAGGAATCCTAATTCCAATAATAATAGTAGTAAGAATCACCGTCATTAAAAAAAGTAAATTCTTCACAAGAGGCCTTGATCACTTTTCCATGCAATACAGATATGCAAGTATGTCTGATTGCTTGGTAATATACCCGAAGCATTGATTTAGTGGCAATGCACATTTTGTCGTGGGTGAATTTGCACTTTTTGATGAGGAGCAGGCAAATTATTTAAACACCGACAGCAGTTTGGCTTCACTGCCTCATTTCATCAACCTTGGTATCATTTATCAGCACATCATAAACTCTTTCACCCTCTCCTCACTACCTGTGTCAAAGTTGCTTCTTAAAAAATGAAGTTTCAAATTTATATCACAGCCCAATGGATAGTTTGAACACCAAAAATGTTGATTTGCTAAGCATGTGAAATATATAACTTTAACGTGCCTTCATGTACGGAATAATATTTCTTGTATGGAAATATATAGTACATCAACTGCATATTAATGTGCAGGAAAAGTATGGAATGCACTGTAATGAAATGATTTGTTTTAGTGTCTTGGTACAATGTAACCTGTTGAGCAGAAATTTGTTTTCTGCTGGTGGCTGGCATATTTGAAATGTGTTACTTATAGTGAATAGTAGATTTGAACCACAAGGGTTGCTCCAAAAGTAATGCAATTTATTTCTTGGCTACCACTGCAGATATGCCAATTTAAACTGCATGTTATGTACTTCAATCCCTTAAGTACTTATACAGCCACTCCCCGACTTACATAAGGGTTGCATTCTGCAGAACTCTGTGTAAGTCGGAATTTCCCTAAATGCTTATGCAGCACTTGCAAATTCGATCAAAGCACAAAAGAAATGTTTGACGAACATGTAAATAGAATTATTTATTAAATTTTTTATCTCATGCACAGGAAAAATTACAAAAGTGTACAAAATTACAAAAATTTCAAAATTATAAAATTACAAAAAAAGAGAGAAGGCAGAAATAACGTCATCAAGTTTTACCTTTCAAGCATCATTGCCAGAATTAACTCTCCAGCTGATAAGCACTGCGCTGCAGAAGTTAAGGGCTGTGGTGATCTAGAAGGTGTTTTTTCCCAACACATCACAAAATTTCTCTGCAGCTGCAGAATTGCCACTGGCGACTCACTGCATGTTTTGGAAACCAGCACGATACTTGAACCTATTAAACCACCCATTGCTTGCCACGTACTTGGCTTGGAGTTTGCCGTACTTATCCTTAATATCTTGATGAATACTTGTTACTTTTGCTTGAATGGCCATTGGACTCAGTGGCACTTTCTTCTGAATCTGATTTTTCATCCATATTATTAATAGCTTTTCCATCTTCCTTCGTTATAGCACCTGAACACTGTTTTGTGATCACTGTTGATCTTAAATGCATAGATCCTTTAACATGTTCTTTTATACTTGCACTGTCCTTTAAAATAGTATTCACTGTTGAAGCCGTGAGACCTGATTCCGTGCAATAGATGACAAACTTTGTCCTGCTTCATACTTCTTAATTAATCATCATTTCTAAATCAATTTTGTTTCGTTTTCTAGCACTGCCAGCACTTGTATTTTCGGTTGGTCCCTTTCCCTTCACCATTGTAATAAGTAAATAGGAATGAAGAGAAGATGCTGAAAATTTATTTGTTTTTTATACGATTGAAGGTTTCAGTGAGGGGGGAACTCATTTCACCATAATACCATAATATAAAAACCTACAGAATTCCAGTTATCGGTATTATCGCAAATGCATTAAGATCGAGTTTACTACCTGTTTATAATAGATTACGCTAACAGAAAAGCCCAATACTGGAAAGTGAAAATTGTTTTTGGTAGTGACCTCCAGAAATGTGGTTTAGAAAAATATCGCAAAGTCGTTCAACATTTTCTTATAACGGAACATATGATAACGATGAAAGCATAGTGCAATTTCCATTATAAAAATGACCTTTTAGAGAGATAAACAGCTTAGTTATATAGCGAAAATTTCAACTTCCGAGGTCTTGGAACGAATTATCAAAAAAAAAAAAAAAAAAGTGTTATTGGGTTCACATTACGATATTTTCACGATACCTCCATTTATTCCTACGGGATGCAAAATACATTTCCACGATTTTTTTAATTTTACACCGGCCAGCAAAACTTGAATTTCCGTAAATTGAGTATTACGTAGGCCGGGGAGTGGCTGTATTTATTTTTCTACATGTTCACTATTATCTCATATACATTTTCTCCAGTGCTGAACTTGAGCCTGTATCCTCCAACTTGTAAAAGTTTCTGTAAACCTTCAAGAGCCACTTCTGGATGACCACAACGACAGCATAATCTTTGATAAAATGTTCCTCTTGAAGGCATTCTTCACAGGGCCAAACTGATGAAAGTGTGATGCCACAAGGTCGGAACTGTAGAGGGAATGTGGCAGCACTGGCCACCTGATTTTTGCAGTGGTCTCTCTCATCAGAATTCTGGTGTGGGATCTGGCATTGTTATGCCGAAGGAGAAATTTTACTTTATTTTCTGGTCTCACCCTTCCATTTAACATCTTCAGCTTCTTCAATGTTTCCACATAGCAAGTGGAATTGATTGTTTCCCTGTTCCAGGAAATTCACAAGGATAACCCTCTCTCGCTTATTGCAGAATTAGAGCACATGGATTTCCTTCCACTAGGTGATGGCACCGAATTTATTATTTATTAGTGAATCCTTCTGTCGTCACTGAATAGAGTGCTGCTTTGACATTAGCTCGTAGTATTGGCTCTCATCTTCTCAGACAGTGCTTTCAGGAAAATCATTGCCCACAGTTTTGTACTGTTCAAAGATCGGTACAAGCTTTTTGATATCTGGCATTAGCATTCATGGAGCCTGCCCGGCACAGATTTTTCTGTATCTTAGATTGTCCAGAATTATTTTCAATGCATTAAAAGCCTATTCCCACTGTCATGCACATTCCCTAGGTCTTAATGCATTGGCCTTCATGAATCAGTTTATCTGCTCTCTTTATTTTTCACTGTTGGCACATTGTGAGCATGGCCTGACCTTAGCACTATGACCATTGCATGCTGCCTGGCTGCTCACATTTTCTGTGATGAAAATCCTTATAAACTTTCTTTAAATATAACACAAGCTTGCTGTATCTTCAATTAAGACAAAAATGCTTCTAATAAAAGGTAACTAGAATGTCTACAGATCCCCGGTTATCAAGCTGAACCAACAGTCTCTAAATTGCCATCAGTCTGTAAAATACCTTGGCATTATCATTGATCACAAATGGAGTTTTATCTTACATCTTGACTACACTAAGAAGATTAAAGGATATACTGCACTACTAGCTCAGATTACGAAAACTGATTGGGGTTCTCAAGGGGAAGAGCTCTGTGTCTTCTGTTTTCCTCTCAGTTGTTTCTTATGGGACCCCAGTCTGGTTTTGCAAAGTAGATAGATAAAGTGACAATTGCAAACAAATTTAATCAGATCCAGAGACTCTTTCTCCTTAGAATAACTATGGCATGAACCAGTGGGTTCATGCCCTAGTTATTCATGAACCAGTCAGCATGAACCAGTGGGATTTATAGGACTCACTACCCTGTCACAGGAAAATCAAGACAGAAAAGAAGTGGCTATGGAGTATACAAACTTTGGCAAACTCTGTGGACTCTTTGTAATAAGGAGGAGTCCTTGCAAATCCCTAGAATTGTGGAGTCACTTGGCAACTTCCCCCCTCATAAGCTGTCTAACTGCTCTACTGTTTTATCCACTTTTAACTATCACCCCTTCTATAGTGCTCTGTATCCACTAGTGGCTTTGCACTCCTGCTCAATGTCATCAAATGCAGTTTTGTGGGAACCCACTGACACTGCCTGACAAACACACTATGTTCACTATTCTTCAAATATTAGTTAAAATCAATGGATGCAATATTCTCTGTATTTAGGAACTTGATAACACACTGCTGCTTCATATACAAGAAGTGTCATCCTTAATTTTCACAGGCTATACAT
Source organism: Mastigoproctus giganteus (assembly GCF_048544385.1). Classification (NCBI taxonomy): domain Eukaryota; kingdom Metazoa; phylum Arthropoda; class Arachnida; order Uropygi; family Thelyphonidae; genus Mastigoproctus; species Mastigoproctus giganteus. Next base: position 210,616,387 of record NC_143575.1, read on the forward strand.
CCCTACCACCTGGTGTGCATTGATGAAACTCGGAAGATGTTGGCAGTAACAAATAAATTTTCACCTGCTACCATTGCATTTTGTATACATCAAAGCAGGAAAAATATTTGGAGGCATTAGTTTTGGAGTGGCCCTTTTTATTAATTTTTCCAAAAGTACTGTACATCTGTTTCCATTCCCAAGCAACTATTAGCAGAATGTAATCTCTCTTCATCGTATGGAAGAAATCATAAAATTAAATTGTTGTAGACAGGAACAGTGTGCATATGAGAGAGAGAGAGAGACCATGTGCTCACAAGTAGTTGTGTCAGTGGTTTATGTTCCTTCAGTTCATCAAGTAATGATTAAAAGAAAAAGAAAAACTGCACACTCATAAGAATCATTTTCTCTTTTACTTGGAAGGAACTGTTCTTGTCTTGGTTCCTGAAGGATGCAGATGAGTTCAAGTTGAATTAGTTTTAAGTTTGTGAAGTTTGAAGGCTGAGCCATATGAAATTAGTGATGTTGTAATTACAGATGATTGTTTATTAGAAAACTTTCGAGTGGAAAGGCAAGTAAAGTTTCCGGAGTTGATAGCATATACCCTGTAGTTTTGAGGGAGTGTATTGAACCTTTGAGGTTAATTATGAGGGCATCTTTCAACTCAGGAGGGATTCCTTTGGATTGCAGAAGTGCCAGTGTATTGCCAATACATAAAAGCAGTTCTAGGAGTGAAGTTGGTAACTACAGACTGATTAGTCTGACTTCAGTGGTAGGAAAAATCTTAGAGGTAGTGATTTAGATATGTCATTCTGTAGGACACACAACATGGCTTTTTAAAGGGTAAATCATGCTTAAATAACTTATTAGGCTATTTTGACACAGTTACTCATGAGCTGGACTTAGGGAATAATTTCAATAGTTTATTTGTTGGATTTCAGCAAAGCATTTGACTCGCTTCCTCATGAGAGGTTACTGTATAAACTTGAACAGAGTGGGATTACTGGTAAGATTCTAAGTTGGGTTGCTGGGTGACTGCAGGGCAGGAGGCAGAAGGTTGTGATTAATGAATATTCTTCACATTGGTAATGGTAGGAGTGGGATCTTTCATAGATAATTTCTTGGACCACTGTTGCTTCTCATTTTCATAAAACAGATGAAGGGTTAGAAGGCATGATGTCAAAATTTGCAGATGACATAAAGATTGGCAGAGTTGTTGATGATCAGTGCCAAGCAACACTCCTTCAGGATGTCTTGTACAGACTTCAAAGATGGTCAGAGAAAAGGCAGCTATGTTTTAATGCTGCTAAATGTAAGGTCACACTTTGGGAATAGCAACCCATAAATAAATTATACACTTGGTGGGATCAAATTAAAAACAGTAGAGGAGGAAAGGGATCTGGGAATTACCATATGAGCAAATATGAAGTTTATTGAGTAGTGTAAACAGGCAGCTAGGAAAGCCTACGGTGTCATATCGATGATTTATTGAACATTGTCCTGTAGAGATAGGAAGGTCATAATTACATTGTATAAGGCAGTTGTAAGACCACATTTGGAATACTGTGTTCAAGTGTGGAGAGCTCATCTGAAAAAAGGCATCAAGCTTCTTGGAAGGGTCCAAAGGCGGGCAACTCAAATGGTGAGATCGACAGAAGGACAACCATATGAGTAAAGACTGATTATGTGGGATACAGAGCTTGGCAACTAGACACCTCAGAAGTGACCTGATTGAGGTTTATAAGGCTCTGAGAGGATTAGTAAAATGAATTTATCTTCAAGACAAGATAAATTCCCTGATTATTGACTGGTTTCCAGAAGGCTGATCGACAACAGAAATCACAATAGTTGTTAGCCTTGTGCCAAAAATTGAGGAAGACTTTTTCTCTTGTCTAATCACGCAGAATGAAAGTTGGATACACCATTTCGACCCTGAAAGTAAAAAGCAGTCCAACATCATCAATGTTCCTTCCTCCTCCTGTGTTTAAGTATATGCCATTCCTGTAGAACAAATTCATTCAACCAAGTGGGTAACTAGACCAGTCAGTATAATTATTAACAGGACCTGAATATAGTATGCACATCATTAGCATTAGTAGAGGCATATGATGCAAGAAAGCAAGCTTATGCAGCATCAGCCGGAAAAAAAAAAAAAAAACCATGCTCCCATTTCACCCCTCTGTTCATTCCAAATACCTGTCCAGCTCAGCCTTAAATTTATTTAGGCTATCAACTTCCACAACAAAGGATAGAAGTCTGTTCCACCAAACAACTACCCTCTGGCTAAAGGCAAACTTCTGCACATCTATCCTACAACTGTCTTTCCTCAATTTGAATTTGTCCTCTCAGGTGATTATTCTGAGCAAGAGGAAGAATCCCATCAGCATGCTCAAACCATTCAAGGCTTTATACACCTCAATAAGATCACCTCGCATGTGCCTAGTCTCCAGACACTAACCTGCAATGCTTAAGCCTTTCTTCGTAAGAGCAACCCTTTGTTTCACTCACTAATCTCGTTGCCCTTCTCTGTACTCGTTCCAACAGCTCTACATGCTTCTTAAAATGAGGCCTCCACACCTGTATACAGTACTCAAGGTGTGGCCTGACCATTGCCTTACAAGGGGATAATCACCACCTTATCCCTGCTAGAAAAATTCCTGTATATCATTGACAAGACACCATGAGCTACTCTTGCAGACCGTCTGAACTGCTCAGAAAACTTCATATCTGCCTGTGCAATTACTCCCAGGTCCCTTTCGTTCTCTACCACTGTCAGTGTAGTACCACAGAGTTGATACGTTGCTCTGGGGTTGCTGTTTCCCATATGTAGTACTTTACATTTGTCAATGTTAAACTTCATTTGCCACCTCTCAGCCCATCTGCTCAACTTTTCGAGATCCTGTTGCAGCAGCGTACTGTCATTAGTGTCCTTAACAACCCTGCCAACCTTCATATCATCTGCAAACTTGGACATTAAGCTTGATATACCATCATCAATATCATTTATAAATACAGAAAACAATGGACCCAATACTGAAACCCGAGGGACTCCACTAATAACATTAGTCCACAATGAGGAGTGTCCATCGATTACTACTCTCTGTCTTCTCTCACTCAACCATCCCTTTATCCATAGCAGCAATTTGCCTCTAATGCCACACTGCTCCAATCTGTGTAGCAGTCTCCCATGTGCAACAGTATCAAAAGCCTTTCTAAGATCCAAATATATGATATCAAAATTATTCCCAGCATCCAGTTCCTTTGTGACCATATCATAGTATCCAATCAAATTGGTCAGACAAGACTTTCCCTTAACAAAGCCATGCTGTGTCCGAGCTATAACTGAAGTCTTGTCTAGATGATCCTGCAGTGTTTCTTTAACCAATGCCTCTATTAATTTTCCTGGAACATAAGTTAAACTAACAGGTCTGTAATTACCTGTGTCTCCCTTTGATACCAGATATGCAAATGTGACCCCAATCCACAAAGGATTGGGGTCACATTTACACATCTCCAGTCCATGGGTACCTCCCCTGAGTCCAAAGAAGCTCTCATAATTATGGCTAAGTGTTTGCTTACTTCCTTTGCTGCCTCCTTTAATATAACTGGATAGATCCCATCCACGCCACATGCCTTTTTTATGTTTATCTTCCACAATTTCTCCTCCACTTTCCTCTCAGTTTTCACAAAATCATCTAGCTCACTGCCAGAGTTTAATTCACCTCTGGCATTCCCCTCCCTGAATGACTCCTCATGTGTGAATATAGATGCAAAATACTCATTTAGTTTGTTAGCCACCTGAGCAGGATCATCAACAGTTGAACTATCAATATCCAGTGCACCAATCCGATTCATCCCCTTCCTTCTAGAGTTTACATAAGTAAAGAACTCTTTGCATCCTTTGCCATGGATTTCTCATAATCTGCCTTTGCCTGCCTAATCTCCTTTGTAACTTGATTACAGACCAGCTTATATCTATCATAGGCTTCCGTGTCGCCCATTAATTTATATGTATCCCATGCATTTTTCTTCTCTGCCATATATGTCTCATTAGTTCATCTGACATCCATTTAGGCCTAAACCTTGAACAATATTTCTTAGTTGGTATGTAAAGCCTAGTAGCTTCCAAGATAAATTCTTTGAATGCCTCCCATTTTGAATTTGCTGTTGGTAACATCATCAGTTGGTCCCACCGTGTAGAATTTGAATACTGTATCAGACCACTGTAGTCACCTTTGCAAAAGCAAAAACCCTTCCCTTTACCCCTGATGGTAGTTACAGCCAGTTTACCTCTTTGAGTAAACCCCACTTCAGCACACTGTGATCACTGCCACCTAGTGGTTCCTTTATCTGCAGATTCTTAATGCATGAAGAATCACTATTGATAATTAGATCGAGTATCACTCCCTCTAGTTGCTTCCCGAACATGCTGATGTAGAAAAAACGATCATCCAATAAATCCACAAAAGCCTTGCTAGCGTGTGAGGTGACCAACCCACAAATTCCAGTCAATATCCTCAAAATTAAAATCCCCCATTATAAGACTCTGATTTACTAACCCACTCTATTTCCCTGTACAGTTTCTTATTATACTCATCAGAGTCATTAGGCCTATAACACACTCCTACTCTCAATTTGATCTCCCAGTGCTCATGTCACACCAAACTGACTTGACACTGCAGTGTCCAGTGATGTTGACTGGCTGCACGTCCTTGTATTTTGTGTTTTTTTAACTAGTAGCATAACCCCTCGTCCCTTCCTATCCTGTTTATCTATCCTGTACACATTGTACTCCCTAAATTCTAGTTCTGCATTCCTTATATCTGTGTGACACCATTTCTCTGATATCCCAACAATATCTGCCTTTGATGTTTTGAGCAACACCTCAAATTCATCAAATTTATTTACCAAACTTAATTTCATTGGCAGCGAAAATTATTGGCGGCAATGATTAAGAATCTAATAAAGTGTTATCTAAATAGAGGTGATTTCTTAAAGTAGCATGGCCCACTTTTGTAAAGGGAAAATCTCATTTAACTAATTTGCCAAACTGTTATGAGAGTGTCATTTGTGAGTTGGATATAGGAATTCTTATATTGTTTATTTGAACTTTAGCAAACCATCTGACTCACTCCAGCTTAAGAGATTGCTGAATAAGTTGGAACATTTTGGAATTACAGGTAAGAAGTGAATAAAGGATGGCTATGTTACAGGGCAACGGTTCCTAATTAACATTACTCTGCAGAATGGGCTACAGTTATATGGTGGTGTCCATCAGGGATCAGTGCTTGGACTGCTTCCATTTCTTTTATTGTATTTTAACGTAACTTATACATAACTATGCACACACTCCAATGACAATGATTAACAATTAGATTAGCATTTACAAAATAATCTAATAAGATAGTGTACAATGTTTATGAATATAAAATTGCTTATTTGCAGCAAAGCAAAATTAAAATTATTTGTTTTACAGTTAAACTGAGTGCACATTTCTGAGATCATGTGTAAACATTCCTGAATAAAATCTAATAAGAAAAGTTATGATTTTAAACGCCTGTGTTTTTTTTTCAGGCACCTCCGTAGCCAGGTGGGAAGGAGCAGCAGTGCGCAGCACACGCTTCTTGATTAGACCGGGGTTCGAGCCCGTCACCACCAAATACGGAGGATGCAGAAAGGTCAGGGAATGACCACCGCATATTCCGGAGCAATATGGCCTTAGTTGCTAATGCTCCTAAAAACCAAACAACAAACAGCCTGTGTTTTAATAAAAATTTCCTGTAACAATAAGCAAAGTCAATCATTTGCAGGCAACTCTTGGTTTACGAACAAGTTCCGTTCCAAGATTGTTCATTATATGTTTTGTTCATTATGTGTATATTGCATTCCTGAGCTTTTATGATACGTATCGTATACGTTAGCAGCCATTTTAAAGCATTAAAACCATGCACTAAACATTGAATGGTCTATAGAATGTTTTATTATAATGTATGTATGTGTTATGGTTTATCGTATATGTTATGTAATGTAAAATAAAATAAGAAAATAATAAAAAAACAAGATATTATACTTGTTAATTTTAATTTTGATCGTGTTTGGCATAAAGGTCTTCTAAACAAGCTTCCATCTTATGGTTTGCCAACTGTTTTTAGTAATTGGTTATCCAGTTTTCTCTCTGATCGCTCACTGAGGGTGATGGTAGATGACTCTCTGTCTTCTAACTTCTCCACTAATGCCGGTGTCCCCCAAGGTTCAGTTCTTTCCCCCACTCTTTTCCTCTTGTATATCAATGACCTTCTTCCATTGACCGGAAATCCTATCCATAGTTTTGCCGATGATAGCACATTGCATTCCACTTTCCATTTTGAGAAACCTTGTCCAGCTCAATCAGCTTCAAGTTCTCGAAAATCTGCTGCCAATTCCTTAAATGCCGATCTTCAGGTAATTCTCCAGTGGGGCAAAGACAACTTAGTTGATTTCAACCCTTCTAAAACTCAATCTTGTCTTATATCTCGCAAAAAGGATTCTTCTGTTCCTATGCTTATCTTTAGTGACACTCCGATTTCTAGGCAAAATGATATATCTCTTTTGGGGATTACCCTGACTTCTAATCTCTCTTGGCACAAGCATATTACAAATATTGCTCCCTCTGCATCTAAAAAACTTGGTTTTCTCTTTCGCTCCCGCCGTTACTTTTCTTCCAAACAGCTGCTCACTCTGTATAAATCGCAAATCCGCCCTGCCATGGAATATTGTTCCCACATCTGGGATGGTGCCCGCAAAACCTCTCTCAGGCTTCTTGATTCCATTCAGAAGAGGGTAGTTAGGTTAATTAATGATTCATCTCTAACAGAGTCTCTCCACTCGCTTTCTCATAGATGCACTGTTTCTGCTGCATGCCTCTTCTACAGATACTTCCATGGGCACTGTTCTTCTGAATTGGCTTCTATAATTCCCGCTCTCTCTTTCAAAACAGTCCGAACACGTGCTGCCACCAGCCAACATCCATTTACTGTCCAACTTCAAACCCACAGAACCAACTTTTCATCTTCCTCATTTATTCATTCAACTGCCGTTTTCTGGAACAACCTTCCTTCATACGTATTTCCTGAAAACTACAATCTACAGAAGTTCAAGTCCAATATCAACAAATATCTTCTTTCGTCTTCTCAACCTCCAACCCAAGCACGGTACTAAGTACTATAGGTTCTAATACCTCTCGTGTTTGTGGTTCTCATAAAAAAAAAAAAAAAAAAAAAAAAAAAAAAAAATTAAAAACATTGTTACAAAATAGAGAAGAAAAAAAAAAAAAACGAGTACTAACATAATATATGTACTGTACATACATATGTACAATAAACCCCTGCTATTCGCAGGGGTTACGTTCCTGAGAAATGCCGCGAATACTGAAAACGCAAATACTAAGTTATGGCTCCCATAGTAATAAAGGGGTTCCGTTCCAAAGTATGAAATATATAAGAAAAACTAGTCTAAAATTTTGTCTATGTATGTATGTATTATATGTACCTTCATAATATGACCATTAGAAATGCAGGCATAAGGCATCCAAATGAAAATAAGAAACAATTTAATATTAAATGTAATATTTATTAGAAATTTCAAACAAATCTTTCAAACCAGCGCCTTTGCTAGCTAAAAAACTTATCCCACCAGTGCTATCACGAGTTTCGCTAAAGTGTTGATAAAGGAATTTTGCCCTTTCACGAATGATGAGTGATCTTAACGGAATTTTATTTTGAGTTCGGTCTTCTATCCACAGATTTAAAGCCTTTTCTGTTTTTTCTAATTTAACATCACGAGTTACAGAGCAAATTTTCGAAGCAATTAGCGTGTTTTCACGGACACTACGGCGGATTTTTTCTTCCGATTTTTTGATTGATCGTACCGTTGACTCATTTGATTTTATAATGTTTTGCCACTGAAGAGACACTTTCACCATTAGAAATTTTGTCTAATAACTCAATTTTATTCGCTAATGTCATCACCTTCTTTGATCTTTTCACATTTCCCTTGTTATTCGTAGCCATATTTTTGTACGGGCTAGAAAGAACTTGTCCACAATAAAATCACTTTCTTTCGTTAACACACTCGAAAAAGTCTGTTTTACACTGCGAAACGGTAGATTTATCACTTTTGTAAGCATATCAATGTATAAATTTATTCAATTTATAAGCATATAAATTAAAAGCAAACGATGAAACCTTCCATGACAAGTGCATAACACATACTGAACAAGGATTAGCGAGAAATATCCAAGCTCACAGTTTTGTCACCCCTCTTCCCCACTCACTGAGCGCTGTTTTGACCGGGAAAGATAATTTTAGCCACGTCCATGTTTTTTTATGGCGGAAAATGTTCACGGCGCTTTAAAATTCACATTTTTTAGGTTTCATTTTATATTAAATCAGCGACTGCAAATACAGATATTGCAAATAGTGGCGGTTTACTGTATTCAACTTTTACTCGTTAATATCTTCATCACAGTTCAATATTTTCCACATAAGTGGCACTAGGTGCAGATGAGGTAGATGAAAGGGGGTCTGATAATGAAGTTTTCCACTTTTAAAATATGTTTTTATAGAAGATTGCACAGTTAGTTTCTTTTTTTCTTCAACAATCTGACTAGCATACTAGACAGTCATAAACGCCTCTTTTCACTTTTGCAATTCTTTCCATATTTGTGTCTTGTTCTTCAAAGATTTCCAACCCCTCAGAAATTGATTT